>NC_051154.1:113367394-113622394 GCF_013339745.2 Dermacentor silvarum
CGTCACCGCGTCGTATTGTGTCGTCGCGTCCCCTTGGCGACTCGTCGACAGGACCCAGAGGGACGGGTGGCGATGATGGCCGGGGCTGCTTGCAATTACCCGCGACGAATCCACTCGACGCGGATAAATCGGAGTCTCTGTCGCCTCGATGATATTTGGGCACCTACTATTGCTTGCTTGCAATTACCCGGGATGAATCCATTCGACGCGGATAAATCGGAGTTCCTGTCGCCTCAATGATAGGCACGTAGGCACGGCACAACACACCATGTGCATTGTGACGTTTTGATCCCTCGCAGCCCTCGGCAGAGCCACTTCAATTCGAGTACGAGCCTGACGAGAATGAACCCTTGTGGAGCCAGCTGAACAAGGCGGCCCTAGTTCAACTGGAAACAACATGCCCCACAAGCCCACTCCAGACAAGCTCCTCCAGCCCGTTGCCTTCAGACCCACTTGCTAACGTCCCTGACGATCCCCTGACTGACATCTGCCTCGGAGCTCAGCTCAATCCCGAAGAACAAGCAGCCGTGAAGCGCATTGTACAACGTCATGCTGGTTTTTTCAGCACAAGCCCTGAAGACTGTCGGGATATGGGGGGATGCCAACGGCCCTCTGCCTCGACACACCGAACCCCGCGGTTGGCGCATGTCTGCGCATCAACCGCGGTCCGGTACAAGCTCGAGGAAACAATAGACGACAACCACGTGTACACTCGGAAAGCATTTATTACGACTGCAACTAACACTTTTTCGCAGGCCAGCTAGCGATAGTTGACATCGCTGAGGGTTCCCTCGAAGAGAATAATACACTAGGTAAAGAAGGGCTTCCGACTTACCAACTGGGGAAACGGGGGGGGGGGGGGGGGGGGGGGGGGGCGTTTGCCGCGGCAAGAACGCGGTTGACTAACCACGTGCGGGAATACGGGAGGCCGCGGCGGAGACTTCCGCCATAGCCGCTTGCTGGAGACCAAAGAGACCCGGGCGATATCAGCGGGATCTCACGTGACCCACCCGGTGGCGCTGATAGCGCTTGCGATTCCCGCGCGCCGCCCGCGGAAGGAAAGCTTCCCCTCTCCCTGGCACGCATGCGCTTGACGCGACGTTCGCTGCCCGTGCGGCGGCTATGGGACCCGAGGATTCCCACAAGACATCGGTCTCTATGAAGGCATCGAACACGAGATCAAGCTGGTGCCTGACACCAAGCCGTATACGGTCGACAGCCGTACCATTACACAGCCAGTGATAGACAATTTCTCGGGCGTCAGACAGCGACTCTGCTTGAGAGTGACATCATCCGACCATCATATGGCTCATGGGGCTTCCCAGCAGTGGTAGTGACGCAAAACGACAAAAAGAGGCTGTGCGTGAATTATATACCTCTGAACCAGATGACAGTAAATGTCCTGCAGCCACTTACCCGGGCTGACGACATTTTTGATGACCTTGCTGGCAGCTCCCTGTTTGCGGTCTTGGATTTGTTCTGTGCATACTAGCAAATCACAGTGAAAGAGGAAGACCAGGAGAAAACCGCCTTCATCACACACAGTGGGACATACAGGTGGACACGTATGTCCTTTGAACTCGGGAATGCTCCTTCAACATTTCAACGTGTCATGCAGCTCGACCTGCAAGACCTTCAACCTCCTATAAGGTCGGGCATCAGAGTCTGCTTGGAGGACATCCTCGTGTTTGCGTCCACCTTTGAAGACTTCTCGCCCGGCGTCACGTAGTTCAGAAACTGCATCTGCTTCGCCGCTGAACGATCAGTGCCCAGTCAGACAGCCCAGACTGCCCACCCATCTTCAGGACTATGAAGTGGGCTTCTGAAAGTGCTGTGCTTGGGCCCCTTTCAATTTCTTTAGAGTTTGTCATTGTCTGATTTTGGCTTTAATCCATGTAGAACATTTATTGCCTTGCCTCGTCTGTTGCTATTTGCACGGCCGCTGGATAAAAAAATGTCGCAGTTTCACCCGAAAGGCGAAGCATCAATTGCGATAGCAAATTGGTAGAGAGCTATTCGCAGTAGGGATAGTAGAGTAGTTTTATCGGCCGCATAAACTTGGACACATTCGCTTTCTAACTGAATTGACAAGCGTGGTGTCATCGCGCACAAGCAAACATGAATAGATCACACTGAATGACCGCAGACAACGACTGTCAAAACGCTGGCGCGGCCGCTGCAGCGGGCGAGGAATCGTGCGGTCTATCGCTTCAACGGAAACTGAGCGGCGAATGGACAGCGGATAAAGGTCAGAGCCGTGTGGAGACACGGCCGGGCTCGACTGGCGCGCGCGCTCGCTCGCTTCTTAAGAAGCAAGTGCGCGCGCCAGTCGAGCCCGGCCGTGGTGGAGATAAAGAGACGGTGCGGGCGACGGCACCACAGCCAGTGCAAGCGTATTTGTTGGCAGAGTAGAAGCTGCACCCCCCGTCCCTCCTGCGCTGCCTCCCCGCCTTTTTTTTTTTTTTTCTTTTTTTTTTTTTTTTTTTTTTGCTTTCGCGTGGGAGATTGCGTTGCCAGTTCTCCTTGCGCTGGGTTGCAAGATAAGCATTTGGTGCCGTAGCACAGCGTCGCCCTGCCTCCCTCCCCCCCATACTCCCACATCCTTTTGGGCGACAATCGCGTTTGCTTTCCGCCGTGCGTTGGCTCTCCGTGATAGCGTGCGTCCCCCGCGCGCTTTTACTTGTACGGCGCGCGGCGACGATTTTATCGCCCTTGGAATCTATACGGAACCTGACGGCGACGACGACGCCGACGGCAAAAATCCCGTTGAAGTGTCCATATAATTGCTATCGCAATAAAAAAAAAAGGTGCAGCCTGCCGCGTAGGGCGCGCTGCTATGGGAGCGAACGTGACGGCCGTAGTTGCATTGTCGGCCGCTTGGCTGTGCCGAACGGCGCTAGCTGAGGGGGATGGAACGCTTCGTCCTGCACGCGCGACGGCGTTCCAAGCGCGTTCTTGACGCATTTGCAATGCCGATGCCAGACAACAGACCCCGGCGTGTGGCGCCGCGGCGGATCACACCGATTTCGGTGCACGCGGCAGGTCGCACCTTTTTTGTTTATCCAGCGGCCGTGCTATTTGCCTGTCATATGCCTCTGTTTCCCTGCCTCGCCTATTCATGCCTAGTATTGCCATACATTGCCTGTTGTCCATGTCTAGCGTTTTATCCCCTTTGCCTAGCCTTAGTTCACAGTTGTAATCAGAGGACTTTGATCGTAAAAGTGGGGCCGGATGCGAGATCTCTCCGAGACTCCAACGTCCACTTCGCCAGCCGCCCGACAGATGGCAGCACCTGTCTGGCATTCTCCCGTTTTTCCCGCGCCTTTGGCTTGTAGAGGAGAGCTGAGTGAGTGTCTGCCCCGCTGCCATATGTAGGACTGTTCTCTTAAGTCGCGCTTGCGCGCGCTAGTCCTTTTATTGCTTTCGCATGCCTTACCAATATTGATAAAGACGTCGACCTGCTTCGACGTTACTGCCTTCGTGCCAAGCCTCGAGCATCTCGCCCCAGCCACGTGCGCCCTCACACCGGTATCCCCAGTGGTCATCACGATGTCAGCAGGGTGCATCTGGTGGTGTCAACAGCGGTTACGACGCCCATTGGTCGAACAAGGACCTACGACTTCCGCTTTGTCTGCTAGCAGGTACGCGCGCTCCCTGCTCTTCCTCGTCGTGTTTCTCGCTTGTGCGCCTTTGCGAATCGGTAATTACAGCCCGCAACGCAACTGCCAAATCGCTCGCGTTCCATCCAACACCAGTCGTGCTTACCAGTCAACCTCAACAAGATCGAATCCCCACCTCAACAAGATCGGCGCGCAGAGCTTTCCCGATCTTGTTGAGATGGATGCGAATTGCTGAGCTGGGTTTCCCGGGAGTCTAGATTTGACGTCTTCTCTCAAGCAGGTTGAGCTAACTTGAGGCGAACTACCGTGAGCTTCGTTGCAGACATTGGCTTGTCGTCTCGTACGTCAACTAGTTCCTCGGAGTTCCGACGTGGCCAGGCGGCCCAGGCGATACTGGACGGCACTAGCCCCCCGACGGCTTCTCAGCAGCGCATAGGTTCAGCTTCTGGACTAATCAGCAAGGCCCAAAAGCTGCGCTTAAATAGCCTCTCCTTTCCCTAGTTGCCTATCTAGGGAAACTGTCGGTATGCAGAGATCACCTAATTAATAGGTGGATAGCAAAATGACGATGTCGTCAGCTAGCGACTTCCGGTTCGCGGGTTAGCGCTTCTGTTGCTTCGTTCAGCCTTGTCAGCAGTTTCTACAGTGCGATTTCCCGCTGTTCGCGAAGAAAACACGCTTCAGCAACGTGATTATGGTTGGCTGCTCTGCATTATAGGGTGCGCGAACTCTTCCGTGAAAGGAAAAAAAAAGTGTTTCGTTTTCAATGGAATGAAGCGCACAAACGTAAATGGGCAGTTGCCGTCAAACGAGCGACCGTGAACGGCGAGCTGTGGGTACCGACTAGGAGCCAGAGTATGTGAAGATAATTTCGCCACAGGCAAGTGTTTTGGCGAATAACTTCGTCTACTAACGTTCTAGTACAAATACCCCCTTTTTAACAATCAGTTAAATACACAGGTGCACCCAGCAAGGATCCTCAGCACATTGATTATGTGCCGTCTTCATTCCGGTACAACGAAAAGGCAACTGAGGCTGCATGAAAGAGGTAACGTCAAAATAATTCGTGCACTTTTGAGATACATAAATCAGTGCTTTCTCTCTGCAGTTATACACGACATGCGTCTCTTGACAAAAAACGGGAGACTGCGAAGGCACGGCAGCCGACGACATGGCGCGCGCTGGGCACCACTGCAGACAAAACAGCGGACGAAGCGATCGACTACACCGTTTGTTATGGGAAGCGTTACCAACAGCCACTTATTAGGTTGACTTACCACTTATTAAAAACTACTTCTAAGTTAACGAACGTTTATATCCGCTCGACAAACGTTTGCGCTTGATAAACGTTATGACTATTTGACGCGACACAAACATGTTAGGGCATGAAATGCCTGCCACCTAAAAATACACGAGTCTAGCGACAAGCGACGCGATGGAGATGGCTGTCGCGTTCACTCGTCGCCTACAAGTCGTACCGCATGCGAGCGACGAGACGAGCGACGGCTTTGAGCGACGTCTCCCCGGTGTTGCCGGTATGAAGGCAGAAAATACTCGCCGAAATTGGCGTTACGCGTGCTTTATTAATTTAAGTTGATGTATTTTAGTGTAAAGAATAGCATTAATATTTCTAAAGGTCTTGCACTACATTATTATCCTTACACGTACAAAATCTAGTCGTTTGCTCGTTCCGTGTGACAATCGGTAGTACTTGACTGATGTATATCCAGTTCCGACTTCGCGCCATTGGCTAGTCGCTCATAGTAAAACACCTATATAAGAAAGAGTAGCGACACTCTCCTCCTCCGCCTTCCCTCCTCCTCGTTTGTCCTCTCTTTCGCGCTCCTTTTTCGACCGTTGCGCCGCCTACACCGCTTGAAACACGTGCACTTGTTTATCTTTCGCCGCTGATCAGATTCGACGATCGCCGACTGTGTTCGCCGCTGTCGTTGTGCTCCTCGCCAGTCGGTAGACGCTTCTCGGGCGAAAATGGCGATGGAGCGTGATCGTAAACAAACGCAGCCAGCGCCCGGGGGCTCGACGGTCCACGTGATGCCATTAGGCCAATACCGACGCGGCGCCGGCCTCGAAGAGGGTGTGCGAGGAGGCGGCGGCATTCTTCAAAGCGTGACGCTGCTTTTTATATATAGGGGTTATAATTTATAGCTCATAGCACTTCCGAGCGACGAGCGACGAATTCTAGATTTCCAGAACCGAGCGATCGAGCGATAAGAACAAGCGATCTGTTCGCGCGACGGCCCGTTTCGTCGCTCGAAGCCGTCGCCGTCGCGCACAAAATCGCTCTCATGCGGTTTGGGCTGAAGGGCGCCAACATAAGTACGAAGGAGCGATAGCTCACACCTACGTTTTGGAACTGCCCAGCGGTGGTTATATCGTGGTTTTTCACCAAAGTTCCGCAGTATATAAAAGACAAAGCGCGTGAAGCATGGGCATGAAGTGACGGAGGCATAGACGGCGTCGTGGCCTCGAACCGGAAGTTGTAGCAGAATAGGCCGTACCCCACAATCCCTTGCGACAACCGAGATTTTGCTATACACCTATTCGCGACTCCTCCCAAAGGTCTTGGCCGCGCCCCTTTCACCATGGACGATATACTTTCACCATATTTTCCCCTCTCTGCCAAGGTCAAGGGCCAAGGTCGAGCCCGGCACTACCACGCATACGTACACGCACACTTCTGGGTCCGTAATCGGCGTGTCGCGTCTCGAATCGAGACGCCACCCCGTGAGGCCATGACGCTTTTGACGCCCGTAATTCGGCGTGTCGCTAATCAGCGTCAAAACCACTCGAATCGAGATGCCACCCCGTGAGGCGACGACGATTTGACGCCCGTAATTCGGCGTGTCACTAATCGAAATTATACGCCGCATAGTGAGGACACCACGTTTTTGGCGGCCGTTAATTGGCGTCAAAACCACTCGAAAACTCGATAAAACATGCCGCTCCGTGACAATTAGGGAGACGCAAACGTAGGGACCCGCTAGCGCTTGGGGCCCCTACGCTTGCGTCCCCCTAATCTAAAACTCTCTAATATCTAGAAACTGGTGTCATCCTGATAATTCATTGGTTCCAAGTGGATCCGCCTTGCGAACTCCCCGGCTAGAATTTTTTAATTGCAATATAGGCCATAAGGTAATTAGTTAAAACTTAATTAAGTGGATTTTTGTTAATCATATAGTTGAAGAAACGAAGGGGCACACTTACGAAAATTGCATGTTTAATGATATTGACCATTAAGCATGCAATTTTCGTAAGTGTGCCCCTTCGTTTCTTCAACTACCTATGCACCGAACCTACAGAACTTGTTCATGAATTTTATATATATGTATACTGACGAAGGCTGGTCCACCAGTCGAAACGTTTAACAAGTAAAAAAGTTGCCACGTACGTCGGGTTTATACTTTTATTACATATCAACGGAGCCAGTGTGATTTTCCGCCGATATATATATATATATATATATATATATATATATATATCATAAGAAGCCAACAAACAAGGGCACCAAGAGAGAGAGAGAGAGAGATAAAACTTTATTTTGTCCATGATGGGGTCTGGGGGCGGCGGGGGTTGGGAGACTAACCCCCAGGGCTCCCCTTCCTCAGACGGCGGCCAGCCCTTGTTTTCTGGCGGCGTCTTCGGCCATCCGGACGGCCCAGAGCTGCTCTTCTGGGTCCAAGCTGAGCAGCAAAGTCTCCCACTGCTCGGCCGTAGTTATGATGTGTGTAGTGTTAGTGCGGTGAGTGTTGGTGGGTGTAGCTTTCGGGCATGCCCAGATGATGTGATCGAGGTCAGCGCGGGCCTCGCAGGCTTTGCAGAGTGTGGAGTATGCATCGGGGTAAATTCGGTGGTATAGCACGGGGTTTGGGAAAGTTCGCGTCTGAAGTAGTCGCCAAGTGGTGGATTGTGATTTAATTCAGTGTTTTGTGTGCTGGTGGGTAGCGTAATCGCTCTCTGCAGTAGTGGAGGAGGATTTCTCTGAATGTGACCATGCGGTCGCGCGCGTGTCCGCGGTGCAGAACTAAGGGCTCATCAGGTCTGGAAGATGCAGGAGACGGATGATGCGCCTGGTGTGCGAGAGCTCGGGCGGCATCGTGGGCGGCTTCGTTTCCAGCCAGACCCGAATGACCAGGGGCCCAGATGATCTGTACGCGGCGTTGCCTTGAGGCGGGAGTGTCGGAGAGTATTTTCTCTGCTTGGGGTGCTATGAGTCCTCTTGTGTAGTTGCGAATGGCCGTTTTTGAATCGCTGATGATGTAGTGTGCATTGGTAGAGGCATAAGCCAAGGCGATGGCCGTTTCCTCTCCTTCTTCGGGTTGAGTGGCGAGTATTGATACGGCCGCGGCGAGGCGGTACTGCGAGCCCGCGACTACGGCGACCGCCATGGCGTTCTGGTGGGGGTATTCCGCGGTGTCCACGTAGGCTACATCTGCGGCGTGGTCGTAGCCTTTTGTAGGGCACCAAGAACAACATAGGGGAAATCACTAATTGAATTAAACATATGATAAATTAATGCAAATGAAAATGAATGAAAAAGAACTGGCCGCAGGTGGGGAACGATCCCACGTCTTCGCATTACGCGTGCGATGCACTTTCCATTGAGCTACCGTGGCGCCGTTCTCCCATCCACTTTCTGGGGTATTTATGTTTTTGCTACTAGAACCCAGGGAGTGTTAGCCAGCGCCACCACTCACAAACCTTGGCGGCGGATGTGGAACATCATTTCTGCCGCAGGCGTCACGAGTTACGTGATCTTTTTGGGCGAAGTCAACTGGTCAATAAACTAACGTATGCTACCTGAAGGCATCAATGCTACCGGATTCGAGACCCTCGTTATGTAATGAACGAGAAGAAAGGAAACCGAGGGGCCCGATTTTTATTAATTATATCATAAGAAGCCAACAAACAAAGACACCAAGGACAACATAGGGGAAATTGTTTGTACTTACTAATTGAATTAAGGAAAGGATAAACTAATGGAAATGAAAATGGATGAAAAAACAACTGGCCGCAGGTGGGGAGCGATCACACGTCTTCGCATCACGCGTGCGATGCTCTTACCGTTGTTGCGTCCCGAATCGGCCGGGCGCATTCTTTGATTGTTTCCCATCGAGGCAGGCCCTTTCATGAGCGTCGCCCAGCTGGCGACAGTGCCAGACACCGACGAGACGGGCAAACAAGCGCCCCAACTCGGCAGTGCGCATTCTTTGAGTGCTTCCCCCGATTACACCCCTTTCATCAGCGGCCGCCTACTTGGCGACGCGGCCTGACAGTGGCAGTGACGTTCGGACAAAGCAGCTCACCTAGAAGCGACCGACCACAACCGCCACCCTTCGTTAGACCCGGGGATTAGTGCAAAGGCCATTCTCTCGACCCTGGCAAGATGACCGTCGGAGGGCAAGAAACAGGTCACCGACTTTCGTGGAAGTAGTGTGAACCCCTGTTTCCGGATTGCCTCATCCTTGCTTCGAAGGTGCAACATTAGAGGCGGAGTTCAGCGAACAAGACGGCCCGTCTGATTGGCCGCATCAAGGTCATCTGATTCCCTAGTCGGGTCAACTAGGGAAGACCGATGTTTTTAAAGGAGACACCTTGCGTGCAGTGGTGTGTCCTGACGAGTTCTGATATGTGCTCAGACATGTAGTGAGCTGAGACTTTCAAAGTGCTCCCCTATGGAGTGAGCTTCCATATTTGGAGCCACTGTAAATATGTAGAATAAACCCTTTTATTGCGATAGCAATTATATGGACACTCCAAAGCGGATTTCTGCCGTCGGCGTCGCCGTCGCCGTGATGTTCCGTATGACGTCAAAGGCGATGAAATTAGCACCGCGCGCTGAACGCTGTATGTGCGAGTGAAAGGGCCCGAGAGACGCGCGCTTTCACGGGGAGTGAACGCACGGCGGAGAACAAACGCGCGTTCTGTGCCGTGCTCCCTTAAGGGCTGCAGAATTAAGCATCTCTTTCCTCCTTTACAATCACCATATATGCAGAGCAAACGCGACTTCTTCAGACACGTGAAAGGCCGTGGGGGGGGGGGGGGGGGGGGGGGTGGCGACGTTTAGCTGCGGCACAAAATGACTATTTATATAAAAACGTTGTGAGGCGAGAAGGTGGTAAAGACTTCCGACGCTTCTCGACGAGTGTCCCGTTCTGATCTCGTCGAAAACCTCCGAGCCGCCCCCAGAGGCTCCGGCAACAGTCACCAACGCCGCGCGCGTTTTGTGCGAACGCGGGCAAAACGCCGACGGCGTCGACAACAAGTCTGTGTGTTGCCGGTGCTGCTGCATGTCCAAGTTTCTACAGCTGATAAAACTACTATCCTTACTCCGTATAGCTCTCTAAAAATTTGCTATTGCAATTGATGCTTCGCCTTTCGGGTGAAACTGCGGCAACTTTTTTTCTCTCGCTCTTACTCCCGGACGTACTCATCCCTTTGGCTGAAGGATCACCGGCCTAAACGCTACCCGAGTCCCAACGAACTGGCAGCAGCGGCGGGATAAATGCAAATCTCCGAACCGATCCGCAACACCGTTGAGCTACCGCGGCGCCGTCTTCCGATCCACTTTCTGGGGTATTTATGTTTACTACTAGAACTAACCCTGGGAGTGTTAGCCAGCGCCACCACTCACAAACCTTGTGGGCATATGTGGATCATCCTTTCTGCCGCAGGCGTCACGAGTATGTGATATAATATATATATATATATATATATATATCAGTAAGTGTATATACTAAGTGTATATCACTAAGTATATATAGCACTAAGTGGTCAGCAGTCGAGATAAGCAAGAAGAGACGTAGAGTATTCGTGGGAAGAAAGCAGGGGAGAGATTGATAGGACCGGATCCGTTACAAGCATAGGCAACTGTACGAGATAGATGTAGATATTTTAAGGAAGTGGGAAAATATTCAGGATGTAGGCAAAATGCTACACTGAGAGGTACGCATATATATATATATATATATATATATATATATATAAATCATATCATAGAAAGCCAACAAACAATGACATATATACAGGGTGTTTCAGTGAACACTTTAAAAAATTCTTAAAGGTTGCCTGTGGCAGATTGCCCAATTCTAGTTCATGAGCTGGTCTCCTCGAACAGGCGGACATTACTTGCACAAGAAATTGAAATGCATAATCAAATGATTTTTAAAAAATTACTAATTCAGTTTTTAACTAATTACCTGATGGCCCATATTACAATTTACAAATTGTAGCCGTGGAGTTAGCAAGACGGATCCACTTGGAACGAATTCTCGGGATCACACCAGTTCCGAGATATTAATTCCCAAACTTTGCAGAAAAATGCGTTGACGTTCCAGTTAAGTTTGTGCTTCAATGCAGAAAGCGACGTTTTGTTAAGAAACTAACTGAAACGCCAATGCATTTCTCCGCAAATTCTGGCACGGCACTACGTAGTGCCGTGCCCGAATTTAAGCAGTGTGCCCCGAACGCAGTTCACTCCCCGTGCTTTAACCACGCACTCAACTTGTCTTTATCCAAATCATCGCGTGTTCAAGCCGTCGGGAACGCAGTAGAGATTATAAAGGAGATAATTTGCTTCTTCACCGCGTCACCAAAACGAAATATTGTACTGAAAGACACACTTGCCCAACAACATAAAGGCCTTTGCGAGACGAGGTGTGTCCAACGACACGACAGTGTCATCCAGTTTCGAGACTCACTTAATTGGCTCCGTGGCTAAAGCTCTCGACGCTGTCGCCAACTGGAGAGAACTGCAAAGCGCTACAAAAGTGAAGACGAAACGAGGATGCTCCGCGTCGCTGTTGGCGAAGGCAAAGTTTATATGGCGATAGTTCGCCTCTCGGACCCACCGTCACACACGCTCCCATTGAGTCACCTCTACTAGAAGGAGTACATCGATGTGCACACAGCAAGGAAGAAGTTGACAGACGCCGTAGCTGCTATAACTGCTTCGAGAAAAAAATACACCATCTTCCCGTAGGGGAACCCTGAGTAGTATTCGAAGCAGCTATGGGGTCGACTCAAGGTAGTTTCATCAGCTGTATAAACTTGGACATCCAGCAGCACCAGCAACGCGCAGAACTGTTGTCGACGCCGTCGGCGTTTTGCCCGCGTTCGCACCGAACGCGCGCGGCGTTGGTGACTGTTGCCGGTGCCTCTGGGGCGCCTACCGTCGCGCCTCTAACCTAAGCTGCTTCGCATTATAGCGCGCGGAGCCGCAGGTGTTGCCATTCGTTGCACAATTCGGAGAGGAGAGGAGCGTCGGAGAGGATGAGGAATGCCGAGAGGAGAGGAGATGAGACAAGGAGAGGAGAGGAGGGGGAGGAAGGTGCGCATGCGCAGTAGGGGTGTGGACGCCGCACGGCGGATGGATGGATGGATGGATGGAGGGAGGGAGTGACATAGTCCCGACCATAAGATGGTTCGCATCTAAAAACTGCCAAGAAGTAGTGACTCCTCTCTACGAGCAAGTCGCCGCGTTGGCGGATGAGCTTGAAACAGAGCTGCGGCCCCGTCGCATCACGAAGAGAGACCTACAGGTCTAACGCTCCAGTGCCAAACAACACAATTAAAATACAACAACTTAGAACAAAAACTGTCAGCCCTTCCACTGGGGTGGAGATGAAAGACCAGCGAAGCTGTACAATGGTGGAAATTATGTATTTCCAATTATGACTATTAAGATGTGATGGTGCAATTGGTTATTTGAACTATTAAAGAATTAGAAATATATATGATCCAGTGGTTTTCATTTATTTAGTGACCTCATGGACCATGGCCTTATGGTGGCTACGGTACACTGCCATAGGGTGTACGGCAAAGGTTGTCACGTTCTTCACAAACACGTCACCAACGCCGCGCACGTTCGGTGCGAACGCGGGCAAAACGCCGCCGCCGTCGACAACAGTTCTGCGCATTGTTTGTGTGACCGCACACAACCGCTGTCAAAACGCTGGCGTGAGCAAGCGCGCCAGCAGCAGCGATGGTTCATGCGGTCTGTCGCTTCAACGGAAACTGAGCGGCGAAAGCACAGCGCATACAAAGGTAGGAGCTGTGTTGCAGATAGCTTTCAAGATACGGTGCGCGCGACCGCCCGGTGCCGCGCAAAGTACAAGTTTCTTGCAGAGCAGACGCCGCAACCCCTCCCTCCCGCGCTGCCTTTCCGCTGTCCTTCTTTCGCGTGGGAGATTGAGTCGCCAGTTCCCCTTGCGCCCGGTCGCAAGATACGCATTTTGTGGCGCAGCTAAACGTCGCCTCCCCTCCCTCCCTCCCTCCCTCCCTCCCTCCCGTCTTTCCACGGTCTTTCGCCCGACGGAAGAAGTGGCGTTTGCTCTCCGCAGTGTGCCCCGAACACGTCATGCGTTTGCTCCCCGTGAAAGCACGCGTCCCTTGCGCGCTTTCAATCGCACATACAGCATATACGGCCAATGAGAGTTTTTTCTACATCCGGACGCGACCATCGAAGACTGAGCCCTTAACAGCTTCGCTGTAATAGTATATATGTGCATCATGTGCACTACAATTCGGTACATACAATATTTAAAGAAACTACTAGGCCAATTTACCGTGGCTGCCACACTCGCAAAATAATAATTTTAAAAAATAAGAAAACTGGGACTACACAAACCATATGCAGTTGCACCGGCCGTGTCACGTCGCACGTATCTACAATACCCGACGGGGGTTCTTGGCCCACATCATGTAGGCTTGGTCCACAAACTGCAAATATTCCTCCTTTTCTTCGTCTGTTGCGTTATGGAGCTTCGATAAAAATGTTCATCAGCGCGTCGACATTTATCTGATGTTAAGATCCTATTCATGGTGGAAAAGCTTCTTTCAATGCCAGCAGTTCCCACGGGAAGAAGAAGTATCTTCATTGCAGCTGATGAAAAAGCAGGGAACATTGCTTTCTCTCAGCCTCGCACGCAAGCATTAGCAGCGCGCTTGCTGTGAAGCCAGATCTCCAGAACACCGTCTGTACATTAAATGATTAGGACGCACAGTTGTAAGCTTGCCACAGTCAAAATAACTCTCCTTGGCTTTTATTCTTTATTAGACGCACTCACCATTCTTAGCATCCTTGCAAAGGTACAATGGAGACGCTGCATCGTTTCAACGAGTGGCTATGGCAGCTGGGATCAGAGCAGGTTTCTCGTCGCATATGCTTTTAAGTGCGAAGCACTTTAGGGGCCCGGGCTGTCTGTGTGTCATGTTGTGGTCGTGTGCAAAACAAGGTCAAAACAAGTGCAGAATTGATCAAAACCGGTACAAAATAACATGATTCAGAATAATGGAAAAGATAGGAATATTAAAGCCTTAAGCGCATTAATTAGCTGAAACTCGTGACAATCGTGAAAATCTTGCAATGTGATCTCATGTCATCGTGGTTACGCGCAAAAAAGTTCCCAAAACAGGGTCAAAACAAGTGCAGAACTGATCAAAACAGGTTCAAAATAAATTAACATGATTTAGAATAACTTTAAAGATATGAATACTCACGAATTAATCGAATTAACAGAAATTCGTTAAAATCGCTTCTAACTATCATCAGCAAAGCTTTGGCTCCATGTGCATGTTGTTTTGGCTTCATGTGCATGGCGGTTTCCCACCAGGTGTCAAAACGGATGATGGATTGCTAAACACAAGATGAACACAAGGAAAATAACGGCGATCACTACTTCGCCCTTCCCCAGCTTTCACGTTGAGTGGAACTGCATTACCGCCGAGTTTTCCAAGGCTAGAGTGTACTACCAAGGCCACTGTCCCGGACCGGTACCCATTTTTTTTTCGTCGTGTAGTACTGCCGGTCGTAAATAGGCATTTCAGCAGTCAAGAAATACAATTTAGTACGCAAGCTTGGTGTCCGTTAACGGTATACACGAAAATAAGTGAAAACTGCCAAAAGGGAAAAACGGGGCCCTGCATGTTTCCGAAAAGGTCCATTGACAATGTGCTATCTACCAAAAACGTTTACGGACCATGGGATCTCAGAAAACGCTAAATCTCCTAGCAGCCTTTAAAAGTAGCCAGTAAAACCGTACATCACAATGTTCTTCGCATATACCAGTAGAGGCTGGAAATGGGAATACCAGGCTGCGTTTTGAGGCTGCGGAGATATTCAGCTTTTTGGCAGATCCCTTGGTCCGTAAACTTTTTTGATCGATAGTACATAGATGCAGACTGTTTGTGTGTATGCGTGAGGAGTGTGAGTCTGCAGACTCACACTCCTCACGCCCTAGGGCATGCCCTAGTGCGTGAGTTAGCCGTACGATGTGCGAGTGACAATGCGTTGAGCGCTGTAGTATGGTGGCTAGGCCATGCACTAGCGTAGCACGAAAAGTTTTCATGAATTTTTTTTTTCAAAAGTACCCGCACAAGAGATCTAGTTGTGTTGACAGCGGCAAATAGAGGCTGCTCCAGTGCGAAGGAGGGTGTACGGCCAAACATAGGTATTCCCGTGACGACGGTGAAATGCCTCTAAATGTCCATTAATCATTACTATAGTACGGCGCGCAACTCTGAGCGCCGGCAATTGCATAGACGAAAACACAAGGACGTGTCTTGGGTTTACCGCGACGTCAATTAAGGTTTCTCCGCTCTCTGCAGGTCGCAGTGTAGCCAGTGTAGCACTGTCGTCGGCGCGCTGTGGTCCACGTAGCGTCCACCCCCGCGAAGAGTGAGGATTTGTTAAAGCGATTGCCACAGTGCATGGGACCAGCGTAATTTTTTCCATGGTGAGTGCCTGTCTAAGTAGGGGGCGGCGGGGTGGGGGGTGGTCTGGAATATTTTTCGCGGGGGGGGGGGGGGGGGGGGTTGGTGGTGTATAAATCCCTGGTCGAATGCCGTCATCGTCTCCCTTGCCGTCAATACAATTCTTAGTTCGTTTACAGGATCGTCATCACTTTACCTTCGTTGGCAGTCACGTCCTTTCAGCGTACGACTGGCGATTCCTGGAGCAGTGCAGCAGGACTACTTCTGATACCGGCACACTTTTTGTGAAGCGCATTGTTAAAACGATTGAGACCGGCGACTGCTTCGAACATGAACGGTTTATTGAAGAAGTGAAGTGGCGCGCGCTCGCGCCAAGGAGCCGTTCTCTTTCTCTTCGTCTTCGAGTATCTTGATGATGATATTGTTACGCGAAGGACCAGTCAGTAAGACGACCAACTATTTACAGGTTGCATTTACAACAGCGGTTGCAGTGCTGACCGGTTAGACTCGCAGCGCGAGCCCAGCTCCTTCTTCCTCTTCTTTTCTCGAGTGGTCTTTTCCCGCGCGCATCGTTCAAACAACCAAATACCACACGCGTGTAGCATAATCCCACGGCGGCAGAAGCGACGTCCCGGAGCGTCTAAATGTCATCACTGGGAGGGTGATACTGCTTCAGTCGTGTAACGTGCACGATATCACTGGACTGGGAAGCAGTTGGGGCGTCAGGGGCGATCTCGTAGGTGACGGGAGTCACGGCACGAAGCACTCGGTAGGGGCCTGTGTAACGAGACAGCAGTTTTTCTGACAGGCCGACCTGACGCGGCGGAGACCATAGAAGCATCAAAGAACCAAGCGGGAAGTGCACGTCTCGGTGTCACTGGTCGTACAAACGCCTTTGACTCTCTTGGGAGTGCAGAAGGCGGTCACGGGCAATTTCCCACGGGCGACGGCATCAATTGTGCATATTCACTGGTGGGCGCTGCGTGAACAGGGAGGGTTGTGTCGAGGGACAGTGCTGGTTCTCGGCCGAACAGAAGGAAAAATGGGGAATAACCGGCTGTTGTCGTGGCGCGAGGTATTATACGCAAAGGTGACAAACAGTAGAGCGAGGTCCCAGTCAGTGTGGTCGGAAGAGACATACTTCGCGAGCATGTCTGTGAGAGTGCGATTAAGACGCTCCGTGAGGCCATTTGTTTGCGGATGGTATGACGTGGATAGCTTGTGCCTCGTGGCACAGGACTGCAGGATGTCCGCGATAACTTTTGACAGGAATGTCCGGCCACGGTCTGTGAGAAGTTGTCGCGGAGCTCCATGTAATAAAATCACGTCGTGTAGAAGAAAATCGGCAACATCTTTGGCGCAGCTTGTAGGGAGCGCTCGGGTGATGGCGTAGCGCGTGGCGTAATCTGTGGCCACAGCGACCCACCTGTTCCCAGAGGTAGAAAGAGGAAAAGGACCAAGTAAATCTAAACCAACCCGAAAGAATGGTTCCGCGGGAATGTCAATTGGTTGAAGGTACCCAGCAGGGAGCGTCGACGATGTCTTGCGTCGCTGGCATTTCTCACACGCAGCTACGTATCTTCGAACGGAGCGAGCAAGCCCTGGCCAAAAGAAGCGTCGGCGGAGCCGGTCGTAGGTACGTGACACACCGAGGTGACCGGCAGTGGGGAGGTCGTGAAGTTCGTGGAGAACAGCCGAGTGAATGTGTTTAGGGATCACAAGGAGTAATGCGGGGCCGTCGGGGTGACCGTTGTGGCGGTAGAGTACGCCATCTTGAAGTGTGAATAGGCGAAGGGAGCGGTCGGCAAGTGACGATTCCAGGGGCGGTCAATGATGATACGCAAGGACGGGTCATGGCGCTGCTCGTCGGCGACATGGACCAGTGGAAAAACAGAGAGAACGCAGGCGTCGCTGTCAGGTTCAGACGTAGAGGTCGGGTCTTGGACTGGGTAGCGAGAGAGACAATCTGCGTCCTGGTGTTGGCGTCCAGACTTGTACGTCACTGTGTAGGGATATTCTTGTAGTCGGAGAGCCCAACGACCGAGCCTGCCAGTAGGATCCTTGAGCGACGAAAGCCAACACAGCGCATGATGGTCTGTGATTACTGAGAAGGGCTTGCCATATAAATATGGGCGGAACTTTGAAACAGCCCAGACGAGAGCAAGACATTCGCGCTCGGTAATCGAATAGTTGCGCTCTGCAGTTGTCAGGAGCCGGCGAGCGTAGGCTATAACGCGGTCGTGTCCGTGTTGCCGTTGCCCTAAGACTGCGCTGATCCCATAACCACTGGCATTGGTTCGGACCTCTGTAGGTGCGGACGGGTCAAAGTGGGCTAAGATCGGTGGATTGGTCAGAATCGTGATAAGGCGTGAAAATGCGGCAGCCTGAGGGGAACCCCACGTAAAAGCACGTCTTTCTTCAGAAGTTCAGTGAGTGGCCGAGCGATTGCTGCGAAATCTTTCACAAACCGTCTGAAATAAGAGCAGAGCCCCACAAAACTCCGGACGTCTTTGACAGACTGAGGCACAGGAAAAGCTGTTACTGCTCGAACCTTCTCCGGGTCTGGTTGTACTCCGGAAGCATCGACGAGATGGCCGAGCACTGTAATCTGTCGGCGCCCGAAGTGGCACTTCGATGAGTTTAATTGGAGCCCAGACTGGCGGAAGACGTCAAGGATAGCTGCGACGCGCTGAATTACAAGCTCCCGTCCGCCCAACTGGCACAGAGATAGGCTTTGGCGGGCTATTTGAAACACTCTTCAAGAGGGTAGATGTTGTTCACGGATCTTCTGAGAAACTCTTTGTTGCCTGTCCGAAGTAAGCAAGCTCTTGTTACTCCGTCGCGTCAAGGGTAACTTTTTTCAATTCGGCCCATTTTCCAAGATGGCCTTGGACCCCGGTCTTCAATTAAAACCACATTGCCTTGGGACAATGGTTTCGCTTCTCGTGTCTTGGCTTTGACAATAGCTCCTATTTCCGTGAGATATTCGTGATGCCATCTCTCCCACCAAGTTTTCACTAGTTTGCATCACACTTCGTCATGCTTCTTCAATGTCTCCGTTGTATAGTCTTGTTTGTCCGTCTTGAAGCCGTTGGCGACCGCCTAAGATGTCTGCAGGAGTTATTGGCATGGGCTCATTAGGTTCATCATACACGCAAGTTAACGGTCAATTGTTGAGCGCTCCTTGAACTTCTGCTACAATTGGGCGTGGCTCCTCCACTGAAGTTGTTTTTCTTGAGATTATTTTTCGTATCGATGTCTTTATAGGCTTCGTATGAGGTGTTAGTAGAATCCTCCCCACCACGGGGCGCACTCGGCTATTGTTTTCCATTGTATTTGGCGTATACTGCAGTAATCCTTCACCCGTTCGTGCCCAACAGCGTCAAACATTCTGTTGATTTCCTTCCCGGCCTTTGTAAAGGTCCTGGCGTTGTCCGAGTATATTATAACAGGTATACCACGTCGTGCGGTGAATCGCCGGAAAGCTTGTAAAAAACTGGATGTCGACATGTCGTTCGTCATCTCCAAGTGTACTCCTCTTGTTACCGCGCAGGTGAAAATTACTACGTATTGTTTCACAATCTCGTCTTTGCTTTTCGCGTAAAGTTTTCCAGTGAAGTCAACTCCTGTGACTTGAAATGGCCCCGATTAGTTGACTCTGTCCACAGGGAGGGGAGGCATATATAGTTTGAGTGGCTGGTCTTGTGTTATGCCTCTTGCATACTATGCATTTGTTTAAAACTCTTTTTACAGCTTGGCGACCTTGCAATATCCAAAACTTAGCTCGTAGTTGCGCTAGCGTGGCTTCAACTCCGCCGTGCAATATTATTTTATGAACGTGACGTATCAGTAGTTCCGTGAAATACTCGTCCTTTGGAAGTACGATGATGTGCTGGTTTGATTCTTGGCTGTAGTGCAAGCGTCCTTTCTGTCTTATGAGTCCTGTGTCGTCATAGTACACTTCTTGTCCACTTTTTGGCAGCGGCGGCGGCAGAAAGCGCACGCATCAAAACGCTCTTTTTCTACTCGTTACAGTTTTCAAGACTTCGTCTGTATTGCGGGACCCGTCGAAGAAATTGCCCGTGAACCCACCACTAATTCATGCTGCGTCCTTTCTGCTGACACGCTTATCTTGCTACCCATGAAATTGCATCGAGTTGACGTCCGCTGCTAGCGTCACCAAGCTGCGATTCCTCCAGCCAGCACCGCCGTGGTCATCAACGCCCCCCTTGCTCACTTTGGCAGCGGCGGCGGCAGAAAGCGCACGCATCAAAACGCTCTTTTTCTACTCGTTACAGTTTTCAAGACTTCGTCTGTATTGCGGGACCCGTCGAAGAAATTGCCCGTGAACCCACCACTAATTCATGCTGCGTCCTTTCTGCTGACACGCTTATCTTGCTACCCATGAAATTGCATCGAGTTGACGTCCGCTGCTAGCGTCACCAAGCTGCGATTCCTCCAGCCAGCACCGCCGTGGTCATCAACGCCCCCCTTGCTCACTTTGGCAGCGGCGGCGGCAGAAAGCGCACGCATCAAAACGCTCTTTTTCTACTCGTTACAGTTTTCAAGACTTCGTCTGTATTGCGGGACCCGTCGAAGAAATTGCCCGTGAACCCACCACTAATTCATGCTGCGTCCTTTCTGCTGACACGCTTATCTTGCTACCCATGAAATTGCATCGAGTTGACGTCCGCTGCTAGCGTCACCAAGCTGCGATTCCTCCAGCCAGCACCGCCGTGGTCATCAACGCCCCCCTTGCTCACTTTGGCAGCGGCGGCGGCAGAAAGCGCACGCATCAAAACGCTCTTTTTCTACTCGTTACAGGTTGGTCTTTTTAACTTGTCCTAGTCCTCTCAGGCGTACTTTAATCTGCTGCTGCTCCCTGCCAAAGTGCTGCATGCTTGACTGTTGTGGTGGTGTCCGTTTTTGAACTTGAAAAATGTCGGTATCTGATAAGACATGTCCCAAGTGCATGAAAACTGTGTCTGACAGCAGCCTTGTCATGAAATGCTCGGTATGCGATAAATCGTATCACCTGGGCAAATGTTCCGGTGTTACGGAAGCGGCGGCTAAGAATAAGACAGAAGCATTCTTTGCCACATGGAACTGTCCTCAGTGTTACTCATCCCGTTTGAGAGGCTCAGGCAACGACCGAACTGACAGTGACATTTTTGCAGTGCTAATTGCTATCCAAGCTAAACTAGAGAAGATGGAAAGCCTCCCAGAGAAAGTAGACAACATTGAGAAGTCGATTAGTATGATGTCGGACAAGTATGATGAGGTGTTGAATGTCATGTCGCGACATGACGCAGAACTGAAAGAGCTCCGGAAACGCGTTGAGGCTGTTGAATCCCGCAGTGACACTGAGGAAGTTGAAGTCCTGAAAAGGACTGTTAATGACTTGGAGTATAGAAGCCGCAGGCAAAATATAGTTATTCATGGCATCACAGAATCTCAAAATGAGGATTTGCTTTGCAAAGTCAATGAAGTTGCCCAGTCTGTTGGCCTACCGGACCTACTTCCAAGTGATGTTTCCGCTATGCACAGACTTCCTTGTATGCCAAACAAAACCCCAGGTATCATAGTACGCTTTGTTCGCCAGGATATGCGAGACAATTGGCTGCAAAAAAATAAGGACCTAAGAAAACTGAAATCTAAAGTAGCAGTAACAGAAAACCTGACTCTGTTAAACCGGCAGCTACTGCAAACTGCCAAAAAATGGGCGGAGCGTTCTGGGTATCAGTATGTGTGGTGTCGAAATGGCAAGGTTCTAGTGAGAAAAAAAACTGGAGAAACAGCACATCTGATTCAAAGCAATGAGGACTTGAGAACACTAGCCGAGTAAAGTGCTCCCTTTAGAAATGGCTGGTAACAGTATGACTGGGATAAACTTCACGCCTGACGACATGAACAAGCTATTGGCTGGTGGTTCTGACTGCTTATCTTTGCTGAATATAAATGCCCAGTCAATCCGTGGAAAACTTGATGTTTTTCACGTGTTTCTACAAAAATTCACATTTGACTTCACGGGAATTATGTTAACTGAAACGTGGATTTCTAATGATTCTGAGTGTTTTAGTTTGCCTGGTTATAGTTCATTTTTTCTCAATCGTGTAAATAGACGTGGAGGTGGTGTGTGTTTGTTTGTTCGCAACAGTTTGCACTGCGAATATGTTGATCGATTCAGTATTCTTACTGCTGATTATGAGGGGTTGTGTTTGTCAAATAACAAATTCCTATTCATCGTGGTGTATCGTCCGCCGCAAGGTTGTGTCCAATCATTTTTTCATTATCTAGAGGAAATTTTTCAGTTTGCGAATGTTAATAATTACCATGTACTACTCGGTGGTGATTTTAATATCGATATTAAGGAGACGTCAAATAGAACTAATGAATTATTTGTTCTTCTTGAATCGTATCTACTGACTAATGTAGTGAATGTTCCCACCCGTGTCACACCTACATCAGAAACAGTTCTTGATCTTCTGATCACCAATATGGCAACTGAAGTTTTGTCCACCGGTGTTTTAAACTATGAATTAAGTGACCACCTTCCTGTGTTTTTAGTGTGTAAAGTTCCTGCTTTAAACACATACTGCAAAAAAACACCCTTTATGACGACACAGCTTATCAACTCTGAATCACTTGGGTCATTTAGGGCTGCCATCATAGATAAAAACTGGGAGCCAGTACTCGAGCAAACAGAAGTAGGTGAGGCGTTTAACACATTTCTGGATATATTCATTTCTGTATATCGAGATAATATTCCCTACAAATGTGTCAACCCTCCGAAAAAAGCTAGGAAGCCCTGGATGACACCAGCCATCCTTCATATGATCTCTTATAAAAATAAACTATTTCAGAAGTTTTTACAAAGCCGTGATCCAGGTGACTTTGCAGCCTTCAAAGCGTACCGCAATAAGGTGACTTCTGCCTTGAGAAAGGTTAAGGATGATTACCATATCTCTATGTTCAATGCCACAACCGATCAAAGTCAAGTCTGGGCTAAGCTTAATCGCCTACTTCATAGAACTTCGAATAAAACACCTGAAGCTCTCGAAATCGACGGAACTCAGTATAGCGGTGCTCATTTAGCCGACAAATTTAATGATTATTTTACTACATTAGTTAACAGTTCACATGATCCTAGTGCGCTACATTATATTAACAATCACGTGTGCAACTCCATCGTATTATTGCCTACAAGCAATGAAGAAGTACTATCAGTATTTAAGAATATGAAAAAAAGCAGGAGCGAAGATGCATTTGGCTTAAAATTGTTACCGGTTCTTCATGTACTTGATGTCATATCCCCAATTCTAACTCATACATTTAATTTGTCACTTAGCTCCGGAGCTTTTCCATCAGCGATGAAAAAAGCGAAAGTTATTGTTATTTATAAAAGTGGTCCTAAAAACGTGCTCAGCAATTACAGGCCAGTGTCGATCCTTCCGATCTTTTCCAAAGGGCTGGAGAAGATAATTTTTATTCGCCTCAACAGTTTTTTAAAAAGAAACCATGTTATATCATCTAAGCAGTTCGGCTTTAGAGAAAACTTATCAACAGAAATAGCCCTACTTAAACAGAAGGAATTAATATTAAATAATATTGAACGCAAAGTACTTACCCTTGGTGTATTCGTAGACTTCTCGAAAGCCTTTGACCGGATTCATCACATCACTCTGATTAAGAAGCTCTCATTGTATGGTGTCCGCTGACGTAACGCTTAATCTACTTTCCAGCTACTTGACTGATCGCACTCAGTCAGTTCACCTAGGAAATTTTCGCTCCCAGTGGAAATCAATTAGCCACGGGGTCCCACAAGGAAGCATACTGGGGCCCTTACTGTTTAATATCTACATAAATGATTTGGTGGAAATAGATAATGAGGCTGATTACATCATTTTCGCTGATGACACAAGCATATTTCTTTCAGGAACGGATGCAGGTTATTTAATTCGTAAGGGCAATGATGTACTTGCAAAACTTCACGCGTGGTCCAGAAGAAATGCATTAGCAATTAACACAGTAAAATCTAAAGCCGTTATATTCAGACCAAAAAATATGCACTTCATGACTGACCTCAGCTTAACCCTTGGTGAAAACGCTATAGCAATAGTGAGTACCGTGAAAACACTAGGTGTTTACTTTAATGAATTCATGTTGTGGAACAATCATGTTGATTTGATAACCACCAAGCTAGCTCGAGTTGTAGGACTATTAAGAAAATTTCAACAGACATTACCAATCAAAGTAAAGATGATAATATATCATGCTCTTTTCACATCGCATATTAACTACTGTCATTTAGTGTGGGGAACCACTACCATTACTTGTAAAAACAAACTTCTAATATTGCAGAAAGCTGCGATGAGAGCTATACTGAATGTACCTTTTACATCACATGTAAGTTCCCTATTTTCAAAATACCGTATCATGGAAGTAGAAAAAATATATGAATTCCGTATTCTTAAGTCCTATAAAATGCAGGTAAAACAAAACAATATGTTGCTTAGAGACATCGCTAACTTACATGAAAATCCCACAAATTACCCAACACGATGTCATGAACACTGGCACGTTCCACACCCGCGCACAAATTATGGATTCCAAACACTCAGTTATGCATTACCATATACTTTAAATAAGTTTAAAATTACGCAGGAAAATATAACCACTTCTTATTCTTTTAAAAGCATACGAGAACTTTTTTTTTCTGATACAATATAATGTTGTTAGAGAAATTGCACTAGTATCAAATGTCTCGTATGGTTGTATTTCTACTTTTGTTGCCGCACTGTACTGCTTTATTCAGTTTCTTTTTCTTTTTTTGACGACATTGTAATTATTTGCTGTTAACAATGTACTCTGTGTTTTCTGCCCTGCACTGCCAAACACAATAGGGATATGGGAGCTTTGTCAAGCTGCTTTTTAGCGGCTTTTACTCCCATACACCTCAAACATGTCATATGTAAACATGTTGGAAATAAATTCAATTCAATTCAATTCAATTCAATATTAAAGGGTTTAGTGCTTGACTTAGCATCGCCACTTGTCTTCCTGAGTAGTACTTGTGTTTGTCGGATTCAATAGGTCTCTGTAGTTATAATCTCTTTTCCTGTTAACGGCCTCCGTGGTGTTCTTTTCTTGCGTTGTTTATGAATCTGAATATCCATGCTGTTACTCTTAGTCGCCCGTATGATGAATATTTTTTTGATTTCCAAGATTGGTTCGTTCTCTGTTGATGCTGTGCAGCTTTGACGTTGATCTTCGTGTTGATCGTCCATCTGTATATTCATGCGAATCACGCTTGCTCTTTCCGGCTCCACGGAGGTAATCCATTCGGGTCCATGCCACCACATTTTCGAGTTCATTAACGTATTTGCGCTGATACCCCGTGTGAGTATATCTGCCGGATTGTCTTCACCTTGAATGAACGACCAGCTCGTTTGCAATGTCTTCTCTCTTATTTCTGCGACTCTGTTGGTAACAAATAGATCCCTTTTGCTTGTTCCTTTGATCCAATGAACTACAATCATTGAGTCGGTCCAGCAGGCAGCTTCTTGAATTCTTTCGGTGAAGTGACTTTTGATGTAGTCGCTTGGTCTTGATGCTATAACCGCTGCCATTAGCTCAAGTCTTGCTAAACTTAGCTCTTTGATTTGAGCTACACGGCTTTTCGCTGTCAGTAGCCTTGACTCTTTTGTTACATCGTTGTACACCAGTACTAAGTATGCTGCAGCTCTGTATGCTGTTGTACTCGCGTCTGCAAACACATGCAGCTTGTATGCTTGTACTGCTTGATTCTTGCTTGCGTAGCATCGCTGAATTTCTAGAACTCGCAGCTCCTCCTCTTCGGACATCAGGTGCCTCCATTTGTCGCATTCTTCTTTAGGGAGTGGATCATCCCAAGTGACGTCCATTTTCCACAGTCGTTGAAAGCCTATTTTTGCGCGTATCGTAGAAGGTGACAGCAGACCAAGCGGATCAAATATTGTTGCTGCTGCTTGCAATACTGTCCTCTTGGTTAAGCACGTTGTTGCTGGTAAGGACGCCCATTTGTCCACAGGGAAGGATATCACGTCTTCTGAGTGCTTCCATATCATGCCAAGAAGTATTGTGTATCCTTTCGATCGAATCTCCATGTGAGCGTCGTCCTTTTCGTTTTCATCTATTGTTTTGGTTAACCTCTCTTCATTCCATTTTCTCAAGTTCATCGCCGCCTCTTTGAACACTTGTTTTGACTCTTAGTACAGCTTGGCAGCTCCATCAAACGTTGCTGCTCCTGTGATTACATCATCCACGTAAATCTCTTTCTGTAGTTTTTCTGTTGTATCTGGAAATCGCTCAGCCACTTCTTTCAAATGGTGCTTGATTGTAGCTGCCAGAAGAAACGTGCTCGGTGTTGTACCAAAAGTAACTCTAGTCATGCGCCAGGTTTGTACTTCATTCAGCAGCCTTCCGTCAGCGTCGTGCTTCCACCACAGAAATCTCATGGCATCTCTGTCCTCTTTTTGGATTGGAATTTGTAGGAATGCCTTCTCAACGTCTCCTACTAGGGCCACCTTTTGATTTCGGAAGTTGATTAGCAGCGACAGCATGTCTTCGTTTAAATTAGGTCCTGCCTCCAGATTGTCGTTTAATTACATGCCTTGCTGCGTGTGTGAAGAGGCGTCGAATACTACACGAACTTTAGTCGTCGCTCGGTCCTCTCGAATAACCGCATGATGTGGCATATAGTAACACAACGTAGTCAGTGGTTCTTCGGATTCCTGAACCTCTTCCGCGACTCCCAAGGTCATATATTCTGAGATAGCTTGATCGTAGCGACGCAGCATTTCTTCGTTTTTCTTTAACGTTTTCGTCAGTTGGAAGAGTCTTTTCATTGCATTGCCTTTGTTGATTTCCAAGTTGACGTTTTCTGTCCAGGGCAAGCTGACTTGATAACGACCGTTTAGTTGTACTATCTTATTCTCGAATTCTTCTACGATTTCAGCTTCTGTAGTAGTACAACTATGTTGTTTGATTCCCATTGATTCCAAGCTCCAAAACCTCTGTAGCTCTTGCTGTAGTTTTGTTTCCGCAGCTTCAACCTTCAGAACCATGACTGCTTGATGTTGGGCTTGAGTTAATTGTGTTTTAGTTTGCTCTGATGGGCCTTGCAGTACCCAACCCAGTATTGTCTCGACATCTGTTTTCGATTTTTTGTGTTCTACCAGTGACGAACTCCCAGTAATAATCCGAGCCGATGAGCAGCCCTATAACATCTGTTGCAGTGGTCTCGGTTCTGTCATCCGCCACTTGTAGCTTTAGTTTATTGATTTTCTCGTTTAGTTTGTGATTTGGAGCAGGTACGTAGACAACTGTGTGATATGACGTCGACTTGTACAGCTTCGATCACCGTGGCTGACTTGTTTTCTCGCGTCGCTATAGTTATTTACACCACGTTCATTTGTTTGCATTTTTCCTCTCCTCTGAACGAACCAATTGTCAGCCTTTCCTTTCGTATTATCTTCGCACCTATTTCTTTTGCTAATCCAGCTTCAATAAATGTTCGCTGGCTTCCGCTGTCCAATAACAAACGGCAATGTCGGCCACCTTTTTCGCCATCGATCCAAGCTACAGCTGTCTGCAAAAGCACAAAGTTTTGCTTTAGATTCTCAGTTGCATGTGCCATGTAGAGTAGACGTCGTCGCTTCCGCTTGCTTTGTTGTGACCTGATCTGCCTTTTCTTGCCTCACCGTTCTACACACTGATGTAGCATGTCGTCCTTTGCATTGCTTGCATATCACTCTTGCTCTACAAATACGTGCGGTGTGTTTTGGCCGGGTGCATCTGAAACATGCTCTATTTTTGGTTATAATGGCCTTTTTTTTCCGTCATGGGAATGTTCCTACGACAGTCCTCAGTTGCGTGGTTGTTTTGCTTGCAGAACAGACAGCTTCTGTTTTCTGAGCTATAAAAGCATGCATCGCTAGCTCTGTCACCAAGGTACGTGCGCACTAGCGCAGAACTCAATTTGGTGACGTCCACTGACGGCAGTGCCGGCGCCGCTACGTGGCGTTCGCTGTAAAACAACAAATCAGCCGTCGGGGACGGCTGAATTCCTTCGTTGTACAGGCAGGTTCGTTGTAATGCTCTTCCTTGTAGAGGCGTTGACAGTGCATACGAAAGATAGGAATTCAACCGGTACATAATTAATCCTTCGTTATGCACGCCATTTCACTGTAGCAGCGTTCGTTGTAGAGTCGTTCCGCTTATTTGCTCCGGTATCTTTTTGTCCTTAGGCAACCAGCTCTGGACTTGTGTCGCTGCGCCTGTCGGCAGCTGCAGAAAGCAGCCGTTCCGGGACGTGGCCTTCAAGATCGCAGAAATAGAGAGAGAGAAAGAGATTCGCACTTTAGCTCCGGCTGTTTCATCCGGCGCTGTCTCCAGCGGGAACTTGTAAAATTTAGTAGTAGTAAACTTTAATCACAGGGCCTGGCCCTTGGCCTAGGTGGGAGTGAAGGGAGTGATGGATGGTAGGATGCCGGCTTCCATGGGCGAACTAAAAGAGCCAGCACGGTGTCCTTAGCCGATGCATCGGTCTGGTACGTCCATTCCTCGTGAGAGAAAGGTGACGTAAGAGAGAGGTGACTCCCAGAGGGGTCCTGAGCCGTGCTCCCTCAAGGGCTGCAGAAGATAGCGCCAACCTTTCCTTTCCCAATTGAACCACTAGTAGTCCCAGAGGGGTTTCTGAGTGTGGCCGTGGCCAAAAGTTGCCTGCAGGTCTCGGAAAGGGGAGGTGGGAAGCCTCCCCCCCCCCCCCCCCCCCCCGTATCTTCTAGTGGCCATTAATGGGCACGCTTGACTTTGCCAATCGTCGGGTCGGGCCTCTGTGACGCCGTGGGGAGTGCCAGGCGTTCTACAGGATAGCGGAGTTTTACATTTCCCCGCGATAGATCTTAATTGTTAGCCGAATAGTAGCTTCCAAACTTTGTACCAAAACTACTTTCACGGGCCGATAAATAACCTTTTGAGGAGCACTAATTATTTTTAGAATACCTTTTTTAGTTCATTGATGATATGAATGTAATCACCCAACAATCGTAAGCCAATCAGTGTCCTTTTGTAACTTAACGAGCGCACGACTCAAAGAAAATTACTGCTGTGTAGCCGCATATGATTTCCGCGGCTGTAAATGTGCTTTATAAGAACGAACTAGATCAAACAGAACGAAGAGTTGCGTTGATGGGGTATATCAAATGCCTTGATATAGGCTCTGCTCCTTGATATATTTGTGCGCCCCAAATGGTGCATGCGGAAACCGATTCTTCGTAGATTTCCTATGCACGTTTTGAAGCGCGCACGTTCGCCGGTTCAAATCTGGCGCACATCGATGGGATCATGTGAGTTGCAGGAACCAAAAGAGCGCGTAATTTAAAAATGTACACAAAGAGCAAATCACAGATGAAATATGTGCAGTTAAAGAAAGATAACTGTGCATTAAGTTTGTATGAAAATAAAAATATTTAAGTGTGAGAAATAGATTAGGTAACAATATTTCGTTAACGCAGTAGCGCGGCGCAGGTAGCGCCACGTGCAGCAGTTGCGTAAAGTTACGGTTGCGATTGTCGCTTTTTTTCGCCGATTCTGAAGCTTCTGGCAACAGCTGTGGGCATAGGCAGTTCTGTTAGTTGTGTTTTGTTCGTGCTTTTCGTGCTCGAGTGGACGACTTCCCATCGGGTTGGCAAGTACGGCACCAGCAACACCGTTTTATTTCGGTAAGTGCATTTTATTGTATGACTGAAGAATTTCTTACTTTGTCGAAAACCATGTTGTTCGATTTAATGGCCCGAACGACAGTTAACGTTTCGGATTGTCGTGTTCATAACCTGTTTCAAATTGCAAGCTTTTTGAGGTTTGTTAGCAGCCTTTTTTTATGCATCTTTGAACCGTGATTATGGTACTGGCTTTGAGGCTATGACGGGAGTTCTGTATTCCGTTAGACTCGATTTCTGTTACCGACTCCATATGCGGTGGTCGATTGACAGCCATGTTAGACAACAGTTGCAATAGGTGACCGGTAAACATATGGAGGAAAGTCCATGCCGGTAAAACTACAGTGCCTAGAATATACTTACATTCTAGGCACTGTAGTAAAACGAGCAATGTGTTCTGTGGCACCGTCTGCTGGCAGCTTCCGGTTCGACGTACGACGCACTCAAACCCGACGCGACGGCATGCCCGGCGCACGTGTTTTTCTGCGCGGTTTCAACTGTCTGTCGTGCGAAGCTTTCCGTCCGTTTTGTCGACCAGCAATGTCGTACCATTCATGCATCTGATTTCTAGATTCCAGTTCACTCTGAGCGCGACGATGACAAACCAAGAAAGGTAAGGACATGCTTTTATTCATAAACGAACTTTGGTTTTCGTTTCGGCAGCCTTTGTGTCTGACAGTTTTAGCCCTACGGCATTTGCCGCTGCTTGGACGCACGTCATTGACTGCTCTGCCTGCGGGCCAGTCAGACAGATGAAAAAGTTATCTTTATCCGATAATTTATCAAGCATATAGAAGCATTACTTAGAAAATCGGGTGCTGAGGCGATGGCTACAGCGGTCTGGTAAATGCTGCTCTGTGATCGTCGCTGCAACCGATATCGTCGGTAGCGGCGCAGGTAGCGTAATTAGAAAAATGAAGGGCTGAAAATGTTTGAAAACTTAGCGTGCTGTCAACGGCATTTCTCGGTCGAAACTCGAGGTTCGTTTGAAGTGGTACGTAGTTAAGTTTTCGCTTTTTTTGTCAACAATGGCCGTATCGCCGACATATTACGGCTGCGCATTACCTCTATCTGTGTTCAAGGAACTAAGGTGGGCTAGTTGGTTACGAGTATTATGTATGTATCTCGCTGTGTCCTGTTTAAATTTGCGCAGTAAAACCATGTGTCATAATACCTCTGTGTGCATGCGAGTACTGAAATAGTTCTGGTTGCTTGAGTCGATGTTAGAGAAAGAAATTTTGGGGAATCATTCCGTGTCGGCCTTTACACAGCTTATCGCCGACGGATAAGTGGCACTGTATGTTCATTTTCTTTTTGTTCATTGATGGTCTCTGCCTTGTTACAGTTTTGGAAGTGGCATCCATGCCTCCGATATTTGTGCACAGCAGACTCAGCAAGGGGATGCTGCAAGGCAGTAGTTACATGCGTTTACCGTTTAACGCTTGAATTTGAGCTGCCAACGGCTGAACAGCCGACCATGGTTTTGCTAGGCACCTGCAACCGGGTAATCTTCGAGTCTGACAAAGCCGGACTGCAAGCGCATCAACAGGCTTCAACAGTGAAACAATGGTGGCGGCTGCGCTGCCTCGAAATGGAAACAGCCAGCAGACGGCGCATCCCAGAATCCTTCGCTCTATTACAGGTCACCTATACTATTCATCACTGTGGCATTGTATTAAAACACGATCACGTAAACAGCACTTGCAGGTAGCATATACTGCCAAAAAATAAGCGTAACCACAAAAATTTCGCATGGAAGTCGCCTTAACACCTTTCGTTGCCCTTGCGAATCGGAAAGAAAACCTGCTGATGGCCCTACGTTTAGCTCATGGTAGTGTCCACTTTACTATTAGGCATGAAGGCAATGCAAATAAAATCAACAGCAGGCGCCGAAGGTAACGGCCGCCTACAGCTGAGGCCTCTATTGTACAATGGTGCCATTAAAGAGAAGTTTATGATGCTTTTTCAAGGGAAGCCACAAGGGCATAAAATAAAATCTTCAGCAGCTCAGGCTTTAGCTTGGCATAAGAGGAGCGGTGCACAAGAAAGCAAACAAAATTGTGAATATTTTAAGGTTTTGGGAAGATCCTCCCGCTTGCATGTGATAGACACACATTTAACTCTTATACCCCAGTCGGTCGGGCAAATTTAGTGACACTTAGAGCGAGTGCACTCTGTTAATGTCACTCGATGGCTGTCAGGCGGAAAGGTTTAGTGACACTTAATTGCTGGAGAGTGCACTTGCCAGCTAGTGTATTTCAGGAGCTCGCTTCGCTGCTTTGAACTGTGTCGCCTTGATAGCAATGTTTCAAGAATATATAAATAAGTGCTCACAGCCAAGTCTGCACTAATTCTAAGACTACTTTTTCGGGATTTCAAATGTTATGAGCGTCTTCGTGACATCAGTGAAGCAAAAAAAAAAAAAAAATCTTGAAACATTCATTTCACAATTTCACAGTCACATTCAAGGTTCTAGATACAAACACTCCTTTTCAATTCATTTCAGCTGATTTTGCTCTGCCAAAGAATTGTGCTGCAATGATTGGTGAAACAATTGTTGACACAATTCCTGGCCAGGGCAAAATGTGAATCCTCAGAGAAATTTTTGAAGCTTTTCAGATTAAGAAGCACAATGACATATGCATTAGTGTATCATCACTTGACTTTACTGAAAAGGAGTGTTCATATCTAGAACCATAAATGCGAAAGAAAGTTTGAGTGATAATGTGTGTAAACTCATGGTTATAGCGCTGCCTTGTGCTATCGGATGAGCTCAGGTAGTCCTTGCATGTTCATGTCAACAATAAAGTTCAGTTGTTAGTCTAGCAATTGTCTTGTGTACTCCTTGCTTCTTGTGTATGCGTTTCGTTAGCTAGCTCTCAGCTCAGTTGACCATGTACCAACTCACCCAGCACTTAGCCTTGCTAATATTATTAAGATTTTTCAGGCCATTATTAATGGGGACGCAGACTACAAGGCATAACAGTCCCCAGGCAGTGAAATCCCCGATTTTTGCCCCTCCCTTGCTCTGTCAGAAGAGCTGCAATCAGCAGCACCAGTGCCTGTGGGGAAGGCCGAAGAAGTGCAGCATGCAGAGGAGCCCCGTGATGAACCACAGTCACTTGAAATGACACAAAGAGCACGAGAGACTGGAGCAATGAAGCGGCAGCCAGCCAACTCCACCATTCTGCCACAAATTCTCAACAAACAACGGCAACTGCAGTGTTCAATAGAAAACAGAAGGGACCGAAAGAAGATGCAGGAGAAGCAGCTGCAGCGGCTGTTGGCAAACACAAATGACAAGCTGCTGTCTGTGCTGTCAGAAATGATACAAAAATAAACTATGAAGCTTATTGCAAAGATCCTGTCTTGGGTTGCAATACGAAGCATCGTTTCGCTCATACCAGGCAATTTGCAGTTCCTGTCTCTTATTCTTTTGGATCTATTAAAAAACCAAATTCGTGTCCCAGGTAAAATCGAACCAGGGCCCACCTAAACAGCTGCTCAGTGCTAGATTTGCAAGCCCACATTAACAATGCTTCAACTCTTGTACGCCATTGAGACTCTGGGGTCTGAATCTCGTACTCTGCTAAAATTATAATGAGATTAACATTCTTGGAATACTTCATGCACTTTCCAGTATCTTTGTTTCTGTATCTAACCCATTTTCCCGCCATCTTGGATCACTGGGTAGTCCATGGTTTACTGGGTGGAGAATCGGTTTGCTGTGCTGAGGGAACTGTGTTCGAAGCCAACTGTTGGACCAACGTGATTCACGGAGTATATGCTGCTGGGTGTGGGCCACTTTTCAGTTAACCTCTTTTACACCAACTTGGGTTACTGGGTACGCGCTGCTCTTCAATGATAAAACAATCCTTAAATAACTCTCTGGTCCTGGGCAGAATGAAACCTGCATCCTATAAATTAAGACAATCTTGTCTGAATATACATTTAGGTGTGCACCATGGCAGTGGCAATGGTGTGTCACTGCATTGCTTGAATGCTAATCACATTAACGTCGACATTCATCGTAAGGTGGGTCTTGCTGGAATTTTTTCTACAAAGTTTTTCATGCAACAATAATTAAAAGGACACAAAATTAAATATAAGTTGAGCTACATTGATGGATTATTTGTCTAGAGGTGTATCATTTTTTTTTCGATTATATCGCCTTGCTGCACCAAAAATTGCCACCAAATGTCCTGCCACTGCTCAATTTGAACCGCCCATGCCAAAATGAGCGAGTTGACATAATCTCCCATGTGACGTCACTCTATGTTGCTCTCTGTGAATTAACCAGTGTTGACGTCGCATGAGAGGTGCCATAGTCCATGAAAGGTTGTGCCACCGCAGTTTTCTATTTTATTCATTTTCTTGCTGACAAAACGTCTGTTCTTGCTACGAATGGCGCATTTGTTTTTACAGAAGCCTAGTGTTTCAATTTAGCTCAACTTCACATTTTACTTAAGTGTCCTTTTAAGTATTTGCAGTGAACTTCAATAATAGCAGTGTGTTACTGCAGGACTGCTGCTTTGTGACCTGTGCTGGCTATCAGTTGGCCTGTTTTGAAAAAGATGTTGCCAATGACTGTCTCACATTTTCCCTTTTTATGCACTTAGTGCGGTGTGATGGTTGGACGTACAAAGCGTCAAGCTCAAGAACTTCATTTTCTCACAGCTGCTGAACATTATTTATCAATTCCTTACAAATGTTGTGCAATATGCATGCAGCCCTAAGCTTGCTTTGTGTTAGGAATGTGGCATCCCATTCTCTTTGCAACAAAGCGAAAACAAGCTTTCATCCTACCAAATGCGTTTTCCACAATTGTTGGTTTGGAGAGCTGGTAGTTGAACTCATCAGATGTCCCACTTCGGGCTTGCGCAAATGGCTTGACGAGGTGTGTTGTCAAGGGGAAAGCCTGATCACCCAGTATAACTAGTGGCACAGCATAGCCCTCTATAACAGCCACAGGGGATCTGAAGTGGTCACCTTCAACAAGGGTGCTCAACCCTGAATGTGCAGAAACACTAGCAACGTGGCACCTTCCAGGGCTCCCCAGATGAATGTGCCAAAAACGGTAGCAGTGGTCCACAAGAGCCAACAGTATTATGCTGTGCCTGCAAGAACAAAAAAAAAGCTTCATGTACCAATTCCCAGCAGCATTGCAATGAAGATAATAAATACTACATTTTCACAACATTGAAAATATAGCATGCACTTGCAGCATTGAAAACTTAAGGACCAATGCAGCCTCACTGCACCTACACCTTTACTTTGAAAGACAAAAAACAAGCATTTTTGTTACTGATGTCCTACTCCAGAAGTTTTAAATCAAATTTAAGATAGACAGGTCACTAAGCAATTCACACCAGTGTCATTATACATTTCACAGGCAAACCATACTTTGTAGTTGTAGTAATCTGCTGCATGCTTCTGTGGCGGTGAGATTGGAAAATGGCATTCATCCAGGTCACTGACGGCCTGCGGGAAGCTGGTGACGGCATATGTTCAGAACTCATGTGTGCCGCTACCTCGTCTCGACGCATCATGCACAGCCACTTGCCCTCGAGTTGCTCGATGATGGCAGCACAAAATTCTCTCCATATAACATTCACAGGTGTGTGATGGTTTGGTCCCCAGCTGTGGAGCACAAACGCTGTAGGCAGGCTGCCGCTCTCTTCTCGACAGGAATCTGCATTTCCATGTTTGTAGTCATGCACTGCTAAGAAGGTGCAAGTGACTCCACCAAGAACCTAAACGTGGTTGGAGAAACACACAGCGACTGTTTGAAATGAAAATCTGTGAGGTTCAGTAGTGTTTCCTCAAATCACTGCTCATTTTGCTGGTATCTCGCATGCCAGCGACTTATGAGCAAAGCTTCAGCGGCGATGGCAGCTACAGTTAAAATGTTTGCCTGAAGCTGGTGTTCTATTGATAGAAATTGTCAAATGGCTCATTGAGCAACAAAAAAAAAAGCCTCGTGTCTGTCATCTAGCAGTGAAACTGCACCTAAGCTTCCATTGCCATTGGGTGCGACGCCACGTCCCGAGTGCGCTTCGGCAGAGTTCCCATTTGCTGCGACATCACGGCACAAGCGCGCCTCGACAGAGCAGAGCGTGTGAAAGGGAACACCTGCTGCTGCGATAGCGCTCCAGGTGTTGTGTGAGGGGAGAGGGAATCGCCACGACGCCACGTCACCCTCACTCCCGCTCTCGGAAGCCTGTGTTATCCACATGTTCCTCGTCCATGCAAGCTCTCGCCTGCATTCTAACTGCGCCTCAGTAAGGCCAAATCAAAATGCGCCAAGTATCTCAATGCGCTCACTTCTTTGTGAGGAGTTCATAACTCGAAGGACTGCTCAACGGCGTTCAATTGGACATTAATGCTTTTGCATTCACAACTGATAACAAGTGCTTAGGTATCCTCGAATTTTTTCTCTTGTGCCAACTGCTTCCCTCTCAATTTCCATGTCCAACATTATTGAGTTGTTCATTTGGATCACTTGAGAACAATCATTGAAGTCACAATATGGCTGAAATGTTCATTTTTGGAACCCGCCAAGTCGTCTGCTGTGGAGTGCTCTATTTTGACTCCTTGAATACGTTCCATGCCTGCATTGACTCAAGGCAAATAGATGTGTTAACGAGATTATGATATTTTTACTTTTATTGCAAAACTTCTTCTAAATAAGCATTTCTTTTTGTAATAAAAGAGTAACCGTTTCTAAAACTCAAAATGCTAAGAATCGTATCAAGCTCTACCTATGGCTCTACAATTCTAAATCGTTATTGTCATCAATCCCGAATCACGTTTCGTTTTGCTGTCTAGCACCATGCCACCTTAACGCCTCTGACACTCAGCGAGGCGAAGTGCACTCACTTGAAGTGTCTTTAAATTTGCTCGTCTGACTTGGGTATTAGCTACTATCTTTGCATACTGAGCATACTCCGTCATTTAATATATTCCTTTCAAATGCTGTGTATGTCCAACAGAGACAACATAGGGCACAGTGAGTGAACCAAATTGAAAGGTAAACAGACTCAAGGAAAGGCTCTCAAAGCTGTTGATAAGACAAATGAAAAAGAAATAGTGAACTTGATGTTGCCTTAAGAGACTGCTGGCGTAAGTAAGTGTTGAATCACAGCTAGGGCCAGACCAAATATTTCAGGTTCATTTAAGTGTCATAGTATCTTGTAACATTAATGTGTAGTGAACATCTTTTAAAAAGCTCATCATCAAGCACACCAAACGTATTTGGCTTTTCAGTTGCACCATACACATGCAACATCTCATAAATAAAAGCAGTAGTTCAAGAATCTTTCAGACACTGCTGTTCTGAGTGCAAAAAAATTATGACCTTTATACATTAGCTAAGTGAAACTACAGGGCTAAAACATTTGGTACTGTTGACTCTTTTCACTGTTCCAATCGTGGTGAACATTAAATTACTTTTGCGTGCATTGCTTGGGTTGAATGCATAGGATTTATTTAAAGTTGTTAAAGTAAGATACTCTAACCTTCAGTTGGCTTTAATTCTATTTTTACTTAATGATTTATGTGCTGCACTAACATGTGACCCAATACAGCTGTGTCGCTCGCAGTGTTATGTCACCGAGTAGTGTTTAATGGAAGTCAATGTGGTCTGCATGTTTTTTTCATTTTTGTTATTCTGAGCATATGAATCTCTCTCTCTCTCTTTGTTTATTCAGAGCACATGTTTTCACTTGGAACTCGCATTTGAAGCTCTGTATAAGTTACCATTGTTCATAGTGGGCGAGATCACAGCAGTGCTAGTGGGATGCTGAACAGCTTTCTGCTTTTTATGCAGTTTTTGGCCTGCTTTGCTGATCCTGTCCCTGGCCCGACCGGATTTCTTCGCCTCGATACCAATGACACCGACAACCCTTCTTGGACCACGTTTCAGCATGTGGATAACTCGGCTAGTAGGGGTATGGACGGCCCTACCTACTTTACGGAAGATAGTCCTGGCCTGGTAATCACCTCATCAGCCGATAGTCTGCGTCCCATCACCTTCGGTGACATCATCCTGGCTCCTCCAATCATCGGCAAGTGTGGCATGGTGACTTCCCCAGCAGAACATATAAAAATGTCGACAGCTGCCTTCTTCAGTGGGTGAGATCACAGCAGCGCTAGTAGGATGCTGAACCGCTTTCTGCTTTTTACGCAGGTAGGTTACTTCAAAAATGTCAAATGCATTCGTTTGGATAATTGCTTTCTGCTGCTGTTTTCTTGCCCACACAATTTCATATGTGCTCATGATTTTGTATTCCTGTGCCTTGACCTAATTTACTGCGTCAGCAGTCTCCTATTGAGTGGTGATGTGGAACTGACTCCGGGGCCTTCTAAGCCAAACAAGAGTAAAGATAAAGAGTGCCCGGTGCCTGATACTCGTTTGCGAAGCTTGTCCACTGCCGATGAAATGGGTGCCACAGATGTCAAGGATGTTGACTCGTCTTCAGTGACTCAAATGCTTGCTGAATTAAGGGTCAGCAACGTATATCACAAGAAATAACAGACATCAAGGACTTCCATCAGGTTGTTAAATCAAGGTCTGATGCCTTAGAGACACATGTCGCTGCATTGGAAGCACTCCCAACCACACTTCTATCTACTGCAAGCAATGATAAAGTGAATAGCGAGCTTTAGCAGCTACAAATCAACATCGACCAACTTGCTTTACGTAATGATGATTTAGAAAACCGATCTCGTCGTAATAACTTGCTGCTGCATGGCTTCACTGAGACACCTGATAAATGCCAAGATCTTCTGCTTTCTTAAATTTCCACGTGGTTCAAAGAAAGACTTGAAATCGATTGCCCGAGTATTGAAAGGTGCCACAGGATTGGTCGCAGGCATGCCGATTGCCCACGCCCCATTATCATGAAACCGCTCGGCTATCGCGAAAAAAACAAATGTCCTTAAAAACGGTCATAAACTTATAAGTTATGACTTTCGTATTTCTGAGGATTTTTCAATGCGCATGCAATCAATCGGAAAAAAGATGAGAAGCATCTAACGTCTTTCGGGATAATGGCTCTATCGTTCACTTAAGCTTTCACCATGTATTTATTGATAAAGTTAGGTACATCTAGCGGGATGATACTAACACCCTCACTAAGGTTACTTCTCGCCCAACAAAAGTCACCATTGGGCTTCTTCGATTTTCAGAGTTCTGGCAGCCAGACGGCACCCAGCTAGTTCCGGTTCTGATGGAAAGTCACGTGGGCTGGGATCCCAAGACAACCCGGAGCTGCCCAAAGTTTGCGAAATCGAACGCCGGGACAGCGCTGGCCGCGGGAGAAATGTAAACATATGCTACCAGCATGACAGCGACAGGCGTGGGTGGCACGCGCACGGCGTAGTCGGCCCATTTCTGCATTACAACCTTGGAAACATATGGTTGCATTCAGAAATACGATCACTTTTGCGAGATCTCGCCTGACTTGGCACAGGATGTGCACTGTGCAGCTCACTTTGCACAGCACAACAAACGCATGCGACGCGTCCGATTCCAAGACGCGAAATCACACCTAAGGGATCGCTAAAGCGATCGCTCGAGGATGCCTGCTCGTATAGCGGTCACGTCAGCCACCGGCGACATTTGACATCATTTGACAAGACACGAAATAGCACGATATCGGGTACATCTAGTTATATGCATAAAATTTAGTACATGCTTGAATTCGATTTCAGAAAGTTTGTTTCGGCTGGTGGTGCTCCTCTTAATTCTGCTCCTGTGCTGAAGGAGCTGGGGCTGCGGCTGGCGCGTGAAAATGCATGCCGCCTGTAACCCGTGAAAAGCTTCACACGAAAAATAGTATTGGTCGATCATGAGAGCAATAATAAAGCTAATGTATGTGTGGTGATTACTCATCTCAACAAGTGTATTCCTTTTAACATCAAAGGCCTATATATAGTTAGAACGCATCGGTTTCGAGCTGCCACCCTAGATACAACAGAGAGACGGGGCGAACACGGGTTAGCTGCGAGGCCTACGCTAACTGCAGAAAAAAGACATATCACCACATATACGTGAGCAATGTGAAAACGGATACCACCAGAAAAAGACATGAACCGAAAAGGCACTGCAATGTGCAGGAATGAGCGTCTACAACTTCGACAATTTGCGCGGAACACGATGAAGATACCATGCAAGCTTGATCGAGAGCGCAGCGCGCTGTTCACGGCCGAGAAGAAGCATTCACGGGACACAAACAAAAGAAAGCTTCAAATGGTTCGCCGCCGCTCGTATGGCACTGCCTCGCAAGGCGGAACGGTGCGTCAGAATCCTAGTGATCCTAGTAAGATAACGCTAGAAGTAATGCAATTAGCAATCCACGCACCGCGCCGACATCGGGAATTGCTCCGACAAGTATGCGAGTCTAGCACACCAGCCGGGGCAGCGCGCGCTAGCGTTCGACGCAAGCCAGTTGACTGAGTGAGGTAAAAGTCCTCAAGCACCCGTGTTGCAATCCGTCAAGTCTCCACAAAGATGGCGGCGAGCGCTCATCGCCTGTTCTTGTCTGCTAGCCAGAGAACTTCCAGAGAGCTGCCAGACCAAAATCGTCCTGGCTGATTCTGGCAGCCCACGGGTAGCCAGAAGCTTCCAGCTCGAGTAAAACAAACATGTGGCAGAAGTGCGTCACGTGGTGGGCGGAGCAACCCGAGAAAAACGAAGGCGCTCTGGCTGGCTCTGGCAGCCTGCGGGTAGCCAGAAGTGGAAAATCGAAGAAGCCCACTGATGCCTTAGTAGCCAACCACAAGAACCCCTACGCATCTTAAATGTTAATGCCAGAAGTTTGATTAACAAGTTTCCAAAATTTCTTTCACTAATTTCTGCCCATTAAATGCATATTGCTGGCGTAACAGAAACATGGTTGCATGATGACATATTTGATAGTGAAATAACGCCTCCAGGTTTTACAGTTGAATTAGAACTGATAGACGTCATGGAAGAGAAGGTGGCGTCGCATTATTTTTGCAGTCTGACCTTAAATTTTTGATACTCCCCAACCCACCTGATACCAAATCAGTTTGGTATAGGGTCTTTTTTGGAAACATTTGTATTTGTATTTGGTGTTATTTACTGCCCACCGTCATCGAACATAGCTCATCTGCTCGCTTTAACGACCTTCATGCACGAGCGTATCTTGTATTCTTCAAGCTTGATCTGTCTTGAAGATTCTAACGCCCCCAATATTTCGTATCCATCTTTATCGCTCACCGGCTATGATGAGGAAATAAGCAGAGGGCTGTTAGATTCTTTATTATATTGTTATGGCGCAACCAAGAGTGGTGCCAGACAGAAGAAGACGATTTGACTTGTTGAGGTAGAATCAGTCTCGCCAGCCATCTTGTTTAGTTTCTCTTGTATATATTGTAAATTCACCTGTATATATGACTTCTGAAGTTAACAAATTGGTGAGAGATGCGGGGTACCCACGAGAAACAACAACAGAGCTCCGTAGTGGTCGTCATGTCGGACAGGACAACTTGACGGACGAAACAGGACACGAAATGGCGTGGCCCGCATCAACGCCTACAACCCCGACGGTTGCCCTGGCTCAGCCGCGGGATCCAGGAACGTTCTGCGACACCGACCATGTCGACGTGCAAGACTGGATCGCCACCTATGAGCGTGTAAGTGCCCACAACAATGGGATCCACAGATTATGTTGGCTAACTTGGTCTTCCACCTACAAGGCACGGTGAAGGTGCGGTATGACAACCATGAGGAAGAGCTTAAAGACTGGGACATGTGCAAACAAAAGCTGAGGGACTTGTTCGGCCGCCCTCCCGGTCGAAAGAACGCCGCTAAGAAAGAACTAGCGGTCCGCATCCAAACGTCCTCAGAATAATACGTCTCTTACATCTAGGACGTGCTGGCTCTGTGCCGTAAGGCCAACAGAGATATGCCTGAATCAGACAAGGTTGGGCATGTACTGAAGGCGATCGCTGACAATGCTTTCAACCTGCTCATGTGCAAAAATGGTGAAACAGTACAGGACATCATAAAAGAGTGTCAACACTTTGAGCAGGCCAAGAGCCACTGCATTGCAACGCCGTTCACACGTCTGCCGAACGCAGCTGTGACGTCATCTTGTGATGACAGGCTAGGAATGCAGCCGCCATCATCATCAGATGACCTGACACGGATAGTGCGGTGAGAACTTGAAGCCATGGATCCTGCAGCCCTTTTTTCCAGTGATCTGAACAACTTGCCTACAGCACCATTTGTGCAAGCAATAGTCTGCGAAAAACTCGCTAATATTGGAATTCATTCTGTATGTGCCGTTGCCGCTTCACAGCTGTCTCATGCTCCTTGTCCATCGACTGGTCAGCGGTATCCTGCATGCTACCGATATCCAGCTGAGTGGCAAACCACAGATGATCGGCCAATCTGTTTTGCTTGCCGGCGTATCGGTCACATTGCTCGCCATTGTAACAACCGTACTGTCTCCTCCCTCTGCAACCGCCATTCACCAGTTATCACCCCGAACAGAGCCAGCGTTGTTACCAGTCTCCATTGGAAGTGCAACAGCCAAACAATGACGCTCGAGCCCCTTGGAACAGTCCCTCATCGCGTACTGTCCCCGATGCAGTCCCGACGCCCATATTCAGAAAACTAAGCGATGCAGCTCTCGAAGGTGACGCTGCATTTACGACTCAACTGCAAAACGCTCTGGTCACTTTGCCAAACAAACAGAACTTGATCGATGTTGTAGCCGATGGCGTCAGTGTCCCTACACTCATTGACACTGGTGCACACATGCACATCCGTGATAAGTGCCCACTTGCGACGTCGCCTGAACAAAGTTCTCACACCCTCTGCATCACGTGCCATCCGCATCGCCGACGGCGGAACGCCTATCGTGCTTGGTATGTGCAGTGCTCGCATTGGCATCACGGGGCACCTAACGACTGTTTTGTTTGCTGTTTTGGAACAATGCCCTTACGATGTTATTCGCAACTCAAATGAACTGCAGGGGGCGCTGCGAAATCTGGCCGCGTCTGACTACACTGTGCAACATGGCAGATATACGGAGGTCCTGGCATCACCGCAACCGCTGTGTTTGATGATTTTCGTTCAGTGTGATGCCAGTTTGCGCTGTTTTGGGGAAGGAAAGCGAGTAGTTTACGCTGAGCACATCATTTTAGCTGATCTGAGAGAGGCACAGTGGGTAATGAGGCTGAAGTGGTCCCACGCACGGTGTGTGCAAACCTCTGGCGTGACAGCAGACCCGCACGAGATTCTGATGAAAGTCACCGATGTATTCTTGAACCCATTGGTCGTGGAACCGAAGTACTCGGGCACTGTCGAATTGTCGGAAAAGTGCAAGCACGTTTCTGCTGCTTTGATTCACTGTGAAGGCGTGGATAGATAGTCCGACGTTTCAAGCGTGCGAGACAGCGGCCGGCGAAGTTGGATACGTCACGCTTGCCTCGCCAGGATTGCCGAAATCTTACAACCTGCTCAGTTTGTCACGTTTAACATGGCCCGCAGCAGCGCACCGACTTGCTCGATCAGCTGTTGCCACTGTACATGCGGATAAATGCGCACCCGGCGCGCATGCACTTTCTCATTGTTGTTCGTTCGGCGAAGGCGCAAACTCTGCACGCTCTTTTCAGTCCAGAGAGCAAGCGAACCTAAAATCAAGCTTTGCACTTTCTCGCGAGCATGCACTACGAATCTATGGCGAACCTTTCCCGCTACTTTAGCGTTCCTGTTATCTATTTTACATTCAAGATTTGCGCAACGTGACTGCTGCTTCGCTTAGCTGTAGTTATTGCAGTAGTTGGCGCATTGTTTCTCTTGTGGAGAACAAAACGATAAATAGGAAACCGAAAGATCTGCTTACTACAATAGAAACACATTTGCACACCATGTACAGGTATGGCTTGTGCTGCGTGGCCTGACCATGACTGGTCACTCCCCGTTGTCTACGAACATATCGCTTATGGCTGCTGTGTAAACTAATGAAATAAAACGAATGTTTCTGTGTAAATTATTGTTAACTCAGCTACTGCATGAATCTAACTAATTTTCCATGTTATTCTATAATTGACCTATCCTGCATTTTAAGCGGCCAAAAATGTGTTCGCCTCTGAACTTCCAATTTTTCTTCAGACACTGATATGAGATACAATTGCTTTGATAATTATGCATTGTAAAATGAGCGCCTACTAATTTGCACTAATTATACGGGTAGCGTGTCCAGGCCGCAAGGAAGGCGTACCGCTATGCCACCCTGTAGTTGTTTTGCACGCTCGTCGATACATCTTGTGCTTACATAGAACGATTGACCGACGTTACCCGGGAGCACCTGAAACTCCGATGTACCGATTTCACTGATGTACCATACGCGGTAGTTCCACATTGTGCGCCGCATGTGTCCGATATAACAGCTTTAATCAAGCAAATATTGACTACCGTGGCAACATTCGCATCATAAACTGCATTACCACGTCGGCTTTCACATGAAACTGCATGTTGCAGCACGCATACGCTGAACGTTACAAGATGGCAGTAACAACCTCAACGCAAACTTCCTGAAGTTCGCTGCAGCACTTTACCATAAACGTAATACAAGCAACAGGATCACGTTCTCTTCCCACAAACAACAAACCGATCCTCGCCTGAAAAAAAAAAAGAAAACTTTCTCGAGCAAGATGTTGAGAACACAACTATTGCCCTTGTTGTAGCTTTGCTATGATAAGATTCACAATCTATGTGGCTTTTCAGCACCGCAAAACTGCAAAATGCAGCAAAATTCCACGGCCGTGTGGAGTTTCATAGATGGTGGCTCCATCGTACTAGAAACGCACCCCATCGCAGTACGAAGGCTACGGACGGGAGTGTCTGCTCCGACGCTCTGACCTCCGTATGATGTTTCTGGCGCTCGCCGCTAGGTGTCACATAAATTGCTGGAGTCGCGAATACTCGGCTTAGACTTTTTATCTTCTAATTCAGCCCTCTTTGACTGCGAGTCTAGTGTCAATCAGCTTGAACTGCTCCACAGCTACTATATTTCACCAGTCCCACAACCACGGTTATGCTCTCCTGAAGACATATGCCTGTCATCTCAAGCCACTACATACATCACTCTAATGTCGTTCCCATCTGTTCCTGATGCCGTCTGTGTGCCACGTTCCACCGCTGACATACTGCTTGAAAGGTATTTGGCCGTTCCCCATACCGTGCTTACTGTTACAGGCAATCAGTCTTCGCTCCCTCTCCTTAATTTTACCTGCTTGACTCATATTATTCCCAGAGGCATGTCTTTGGGCGGCATCTTGCCTGTGAATGATTGCGAGATATTGGCTCTTGATGCCCAAGTTCTGTCGCCCTCTACAGCAATCTCCGATTCACCGACTCTCACAGACGAACTTGGCAAAATGATCGCACCTGAGCTTCTGCCTGCACAAGCAGCTGACCTCCGGCGTCTCTTGGGAACTTACTGCAACATTTTTGACCTTGACGGCTGCCCGTTGGCCCAGGCATCGGTGGTCACCCATCGTATTTACACTGGAGATGCCAATCCGATACGCCACAGGCTGTACCACGTTTCACATGCTGAACTACAAGTTATCCAACGAGAAGTCGATAAGATGTTGACTAAAGGTGTTATCAAGCCATCTTGCAGTCCGTGGGCGTCCCCTGTAGTCCTTATCAAGAAGAAGGACGGCAGTTGGCGCTTTTGTGTCGATTACAGACACCTCAACAAAATCACGCACAAGGATGTCTACCCCTTGCTGCGTATTGATGACGCTTTGGACTGCTTGCATGAAGCCAGTACTTTTCATCGATAGACCTTTGATCAGGCTATTGGCAAATCTTGGTATATGACATGGATCGTGAGGAAACTGCCTTCGTAACACCTGATGGCCTCTACCAATTGAAGGTTATGCCGTTCGGCCTTTGTAATGCCCCTGCAACCTTCGAAAGAATGATGGACTCCTTACTTTGTGGCTATAAATGGTCCACATATCTGTGGTATCTAGATGATGTGATGTCTTTTCACCAACTTTCGTGAGTCATCTTATGCGTCTGTCGGCCATTCTTGCTGTTTTCCGACGCGCCGGCCTGTAGTTGAACTCATCCAAGTGCCACTTTGGACATCGTCAAATTACCGTTCTTGGCCATCTCGTCAGTGCTGCTGGCGTCCAACGCAACCCTGACAAGATTCGCACTGTCCAGAACTTTCACGTTCCACCTTCCACCGCAGACGTAAGAAGCTTTGTAGGACTGTGCTTGTATTTCTGTTGTTTTGTCAAGAATTTTGCCGAAATCGCCGGCCTTCTCACCGACTTACTTAAGGACATTGCATTCACTTGGGGCCCTGCTCAAACCAAGGCCTTCTTCGCCCTCATGCGCTTGCCAATGGCTCCCCCATTGCTGGCTCATTGTGATCCATCTGCTGCCACTGAAGTTCACACTGATGCCAGTGGCCATGGAATTAGGGCTGTACTTGTTCAGTGGCAGCGTAACGCAGAACGCATAATTGCGTACGCCAGCTGCCTCCTGTTACTTGCGGAGAGGAATTTTTCAATTACTGAACGGAAGTGCCTGGCCTTAGTTTGGGCAGTAGCCAAATTCCAGCCCTACTTGTATGGCCGTACATTTTCCATGGTTACCAATCACCACGCCTTGTGCTGGCTCGTGGTACCACGCCTTGTGCTGGCTCTTGTCACTGAAAGACCCCACCGGACGATTGGGCAGATAGGCGCTGCGGCTCCAAGAGTATTTATTTGCTGTTTTATACAAGTCAGGCTGCTTGCACAAAAACACCGACTGCCTCCCAGACAACACAATGACATCCTCAAGACGTCCTCAGTACATGCAATTGAGTACGTTTGGACGTCCTCAGGATGTCCCCACATGAGCCGCAAAACATCCCTATCAAGTCCACAAGTCCAGCAGGGGCGGCAGAGGGTGGCACGATGGAGTGGCAGCCCCCCCCCCAAATTTTCGCCTGCCCCCCCAAGAGCGCCGAAAAGCTGACCTGAGGTAGGCGGTATGAGACAAAATGTCACTTATGATGTCTTACAACTTAAAGGCAGATGCATGAGAGCAGCGTTGCTTACAAAGGACGGCCTTGTTTAAGCATAACAATTTATTATAGAAAATTTTTGATCACAAGCAATTACCCTCTCGCTTGTGATAGAATAGGCGCTTGAAATACAGCGTGAACTGCTGCAATAAGATAAAAATGGTTGCAACGGTTCTAGATATAAAAATGGGCTACCCTTCTTCGTTGTTCGGTCTGCTTGCGTGAACCGGCAAGTTCGTGCCTCGGATGCAATACGCTCTTTTTCTGGCGCCTTCCACTCACAGGCCTCTTTGGCAGAGAATAAGCTTCGCCCTGCTGAGGTCGCATAACCGCGAGTGCTGTGTAACCGAAGGCAGTGCACGTATACCACGCGGGATACACGTGTCGTCTTTATGCGGCGCATAAGCGGCAGAACACAAGCACAACAAACAGTGTCGGCTCGAAACCATAGATATTGTTGTGAGCAAGTTGTCCAGCGGTCAAAGAAGATGCTGAAGCATAGAGCCGACGAGACGAGGAAGAGGTGAAACTGTGGTTCGCCATCTTTGTTGTTGCTGGCCATCTTCTAGTCTCCTTGTACATAGTGTAAATAAACCCCCTTTTCTGTAAATCTCCCCGTAACATCTTGGTGGAGGTGCAGGGTACATCACCAGCACATCACGGAACTTCGAAGCGGAAATCTCGTGGGCCCTTCGACCATGTCGACTGAGAGGCCCGCTGCTTCGGCTTCGGCTACCACAGCACCGATTGTCTTGACCCAACGTTGGGACCCTGGCGCCTTCTCGGGCACTGACAACGGGGACGTTGAAGAATGGCTAATCTAATACGAACACGTCAGCAAGATCAACCAGTGGGACCAGACTATAATGCTGGCTAACATCATTTATTATCTCAAGAGAACGGCCCGTGTTTGGTTCCGAACACACGAGGAGGAATTGACCAGTTGGGGACACTTGCAAGCAAAAGCTGCAGGAACTCTTTGGGAAGCCAGTTGGCCGCCAACGAGCCACCGCGAAGGAACTTTCATGCCAGGCCCAAACATCTACTGAACCGCACGTTGTGTACATTCAATATGTATTAGCACTCTGTCGGCGGGTCGATGACAAGATGCTCGGAGCTGACAAGGTCAGCCGCATTCTTAAAGGCATCGCAGACGATGCCCTTAATTTACTCGTATACAAGGACTGCTCGACGGTCGACGACATTAAAAGAGAGTGCCGACGCTTTGAGGAAGCAAAGAGCTGTCGTGTCTCACAACAATTCGTTCGGCTCTCTAATACCGCCGCTAGCTCATCGTGTGATGACGTCCAGCCGCCTGGTACCGAAAACTTGATGCGTCTTGTTCGGCACGAAATTGAGGCTGCGTCTCCGTCGGTTCCCCCGACACGTTCTTACGAGTCCCGCCCGGCAGTATCTCTGATTCAAGCTGTCGTACATGAAGAGCTGTCGAACGCAGGCATCCATCTGATCTGTGCTGTAAGTAGCCCTACGGTCGGCAATTTCTTTCGACCTCCACGCCCACAATCGACCTACCTTCAATACCGCGACCCAAACCAGTGGTGCACACATGACAAGCCAATATGCTTTAATTGCAATGGAGTAGGTCATATTTCCCGCCGTTGTCGCTATCGTCAGATTTCGTCTCCTCGTCCCGCGTACACTTACCGCCCGGAAGACAGCTGGTCCTCGCCTTTTCATGCCCGCAATGACCTGCCACACTGTGATGTTGCTGCTCCGACTCCACGCTACGACCGTTGCTCGCCGTCCCCACATAACCGGCGTTCTCGCTCACCGATTGCCCGTCGCTCACCGTTGCCATACCCTTGCCGTCCCTCTTTGGAAAACTGACCGGTGCAGCTCCCGGAGGTGATGCTGCATTGACCAACCGACCCGGAAATCCTCTGTTGACCCTGACCACCCGACAAAACCTTTTGGACATAGAAGTGGACGGCATGCCTGTTTCTGTGCTCATAGACATGGGGGCGCAATTATCGGTTATGAGCGCTCGCCTTTCTCGTTGTCTCCCCAAGGTTCTGATGCCCGCGATGTCGCCTGTCGTTCATGTGGCTGACGGCGGTACGTCTTGCGTCGTTGGGATGTGCACTGCGCATGTGAGCTTCACCAGCCACCAGACCTCAGTTCTATTCGCCGTTTTGCAGCAGTGTCCACATGAAGTCATCCTCAGCCATGACTTCCTGAGTACCCATTCTGCCCTCATCGACTACTCTTGTGGCCTTCTCCAGTTGGAACTTCCTTCTGTACCCGATCTACTCACCGAGTCACAGCCGCATTTACGTGTCGCTGAGTTTGTTCGCCTTCGACCAGCCGCCGCGACGTATGTCACACTGACCTCAGATTCCGCCATTTGTGACGGCGACTACGTCATCTCTCCTTCCCTGGTTGCTCTTTTAACAAGGCATGTAGCCCTCCCTCACTCCGTTGTGACTGTTTCTGCGAACAGGGCATGTATCCCTATTCTGAACTTTGGACGCACTCCACAGTTTCTTCCCGAGGGTATTGCGCTGGGACGCATAGCGCCTTTAGACGTACACGACCCTGTGGCCCTTACTATCGATGCGCCTCTGTCTTCTGGAATCCCTGACACTAGTATTTCATTTGATGCACATTTTGACGCCATGATCACCCCCGACCTTTCGGCTGCTCAGTCTGACGACCTTCATCGCTTTCTAGCCGCTTACAGCGATGTTTTCGATTTTGCTTCGCCCTATCTCAGCCAGACAAAAGTTGCGACTCATCGCATTGACACCGGCAACGCCAGTCCCATCCATAGGCGTCCTTACCGAGTGTCTGCGACTGAACGGCGCGTAATTCAAACGGAAGTAGAGAAAATGCTTATAAAGGACATCAGCGAACCATCTACGAGTCCTTGGGCGTCCCCTGTGGTGCTTGTCAGAAAAAAAGACAACACCTGGTGGTTCTGCATCAACCATCGCCATTTAAACAAGATTACTAAAAAGGACGTGTACCCTCTGCCGTGAATTGACGATGCCCTCAACTCTTTGCACGGCGCGCAGTACTTTTCTTCTATAGACCTTCGGTCCGGCTATTGGCAAATCACCGTTGACGGAAAAGATAGGGAGAAGACTGCCTTTATAACACCCGATGGGCTCTACCAGTTCAATGTTATGCCATTTGGCTTGTGCAATGCCCCGCAACATTCGAAAGAATGATGGACTCCCTTCTTCGTGGTTTCAAGTGGTCTACTTGCCTGTGCTATCTCGATGATGTCGTCATTTTCTCGCCTACGTTCTCCAATCATCTAAGTAGACTCTCGGCTATTCTGTGCATCCTTCGCAATGCAGGTCTTCAACTTAACTCTGCCAAATGCCGCTTCGGTCGCCGCGAGATCACTGCACTTGGCCATCTTGTCGATGCTACAGGTACACGGCCTGACCCTGTCAAAGTTAGCGCCGTTGCCAACTTCCTGACACCTCGCTCTACTCAGGACGTCCGTTCCTTTTTCGGCCTGTGTTCTTATTTTCGGCGTTTTGTGAAAGATTTTGCAGCACTAGCACGGCCCCTCGCCTGCCTGTTTAAGAAAGACGCAACTTTTTCTTGGGGTCCTGCACAAGCCTCCGCCTTCTCACAACTGATTGGAATACTGACATCACCACCAGTGTTGGCTCACTTCGACGAATTTGAGCCACAGAAATCCGTACCGACGCCAGTGGCCATGGAATCGGCGCAGTTCTAGCACAACGCCAGCATGGTCAGGACTGCGTTATTGCTTATGCCAGTCGCCTTCTTTCCTCGGCTGAGCAAAAGTATTCGATCACAGAGCGAGAGTGTCTCACCCTAGTTTGGGTCATCACCAAGTTTCGCCCTTATCTCTACGGCCGACCCTTCACCGTCATTACTGACCACCATGCTCTATGCTGGCTGTCTTCTCTCAAAGATCCCACTGGTCGCCTTGGTCGTTGGGCACTGCGACTTCAAGAATACTCGTATACCGTCGTTTACAACTCTGACCGCTTGCACCAGGATGCCGACTGCCTCTCCAGATACCCAGTAGATCCACCGGACGCTGCCATGAGCGACTCCAGCCTGTGTGTTCTTTCCATCTCTCAACTCTTTAACATCGCTGCCGAACAACGCCTTGATGCGTCTCTACGCAAGATCATCGAAAATTTGCACTCCCACGCTCCTTCCCTCCACCTCTTTGTATTCCAAAACGACACGTTATATCGTTGCAGTTTACTCCCTGACGGTCCTGACCTGTTGTTAGTCATCCCGGCTCACCTCCGTTCCACTGTCCTGACGCAGCTTCACGACGCACCAACAGCGGGACATCTTCGCGTGTCACGCACATACGACCGCGCACGCTGCCGTTTCTATTGGCCTGGGATGTCCCGCTCAGTGCGCCGTTACGTGGGCTCATGCGACCTTTGTCAGCGCCGAAAAAAAGTTGACTCTGCCGCCTGCAGGCCATCTTCAGCCTCTGGACATTCCTTACGAGCCTTTTCATCGCGTCGGCCTCGATTTACTTGGTCCGTTTCCCCTATCTGCCTCTGGAAACAAGTGGCTTGTCGTTGCCACAGATTATGCGACGCGGTTTGCCATTACGCGTGCACTTCCCACTAGCTGTGCCACTGACGTTACAGACTTCTTGCTGCATAACGTCATGCTCCAGCACGGAGCTCCTCGGAAACTGCTCACTGACCGCGGCAGACAGTTCCTGTCCAGGGTGATCGATGACATTTTAAGATCCTGCGCGACGCAACATAAACTGACTACAGCCTACCATCCACAGATGAATGGCTTGACAGAACGCCTGAACCGCACCCTTACCGACATATGTTGGCCATGTATGTGTCTGCCGACCACCACGACTGGGACGTTGCACTACCCTTTGTGACATTCGCGTACAACACTTCCAGGCATAAGACCGCTGGTTATTCGCTGTTTTTCCTCTTATACGGTCGAAACCCTACATTGCCCATGGACACCCTGGTGCCTTCTTCTGGGTGCCCACCCACTGAATATGCTCGAGAGACTATTGCACGTGCCGACCATGCACGTCAAATTGCTTGCACTCGATTTTCTGAGTCCCAAATCCACCAGCAGTCTCGCTACAACAGCCACCACAGGATCACCCACTTTGTCCTTGGATCGCTCGTTCTCCTGTGGTCCCCAGCATGACGCGTTGGCTTATCCGAAAAACTGCTCTTCCAGTATACCGGTCCATATCACGTGTGCCGCCAAGTGACTGATGTCACTTATGAAATCGCTCCTGTACTGCCTTCGTCATCCTCTGCTCCTCCCCCGCAAGGACATTGTACACGTCCGTCTCAAGCCCTATCGTGCCCCAAACACGCCTTAATACCTTGTGTGCTAGTTTTTTTGTTTTTTTTTTCATGTAGCCTTCGTTCACCTGCACCGAGTCAGTGCTTTCGCCGCCGGAGGCTTGTGTTGTGAGCCAGTTGTCCGGCGTGCAAAGAAGAAGATGCTGAAGCATAGAGCCGACAAGATGAGGAAGACGTGAAACTGGTTCGCCATCTTTGTTGTTGCTGGCCAACTTCTACTCTCCTTGTACATAGTGTAAATTAACCCCCTTTTCTGTAAATCTCCCCGTAACAATATTCACATATGGAGATGGTTTCAATACCTTTTCATGCAAACTCCGCTCGGCTACTGGGCAGAGTTGAACCTTGACCACGCAGAGATCCCAGCCACATCGCTGAAGTGCATAAACTAGAGTTCCACGAACTGCACAAGCTAGGTGTTTTCGCTGTGACGATGCCGGAATTGTCATAATCTTGCGAGTGCATGTTTTGGTGCCTTCCAAGATTGAAGACTTATTTTCGCAGCAAGATGACGATTAACCGTCTGAGCGACCTAGCTGGGCTTGCGGTCGAACGGTCTCTTGCCAATAAGATTCAGCGTGTTCTCGACATGTTTGATGCTGCGCACAGTAATCAACGTATACGCCTGCACTAGTATGCCAGTATAATCATACCCCATCGTATCTCTGCAGCGCTTTCGCGGGAAAATTGTGCGGGCACGGGCATAGGCCCGATACCTATACCGTTATTGGAACATCCGCTTCACCATCGAATAAGTGCCGGCTATGTTTTGTCTTGTACTGTCACAGCGCAGGCACGGACATCTGTGGTTGATCCGAAACCTTCGAGCACTTCATCTGTCCCTGTCATCTCTTTGAAATACACTCCATAAGGTGTTGTCCGAGGCGACATCTGTGCCCTAGCTAGTGTAGTGGATAGTGTTAATATTTGCGTTTGTGAAACCTGATGTACTGTATGGCCAAAATTGACACTGACTGACATGCCTACTGCTTCCTCTATTTTTGCAGTTCTCTCCTCTGTTCTATTTGCTTTTGTTATTCTTGTCCCGTACATCTCCTTCCTATTATTTTCTTATTTCCAGTGTTTAGAATCGCCAGCCGACGCCACAAGGGTGTTTAATTTTTTTTTTGTAATCTAGTGCGTCTTTACCAAAGTTGGAATTGATATGCGCATTGCTTAGTGGTGTTCTCTCCCCTGCTGTGAAATTACTCTTTTGAAGCTACATTGAGATCTAGTTAAATGATGTTATTTTGTTGCTGCTGGGTACCTGTTTTTTTTTTTTTTTCATTTTTTAATACTGTTTTTTTATGCGTGTGCTGTACAACGTAATATATAAATTTTCATTTTCTTAGCAAGAGCACTGCTGTGTAAATGTGCAAATTTTTTATTCATATCTTACTGCATTGCTGGAATAGCTTATTCACACTGATGTATTTAGAATGCCTTCAGCCCATTCAGGCTGTTGCTAAACGATTTTAGACATCGAGCAATTTGTATCCGCATCGCAACCCATGCATGTTGTGCTCTCGGACAAGTGTGTTGAACACACATAAATAAATGTTCGCTTTTTTTTTTCACGTGCTTTCATTCTTAAATAACGCAAAGAAAGCCTGCCGAATAACTACAAAGTTCTAATAGTGCAATTTAAAAAAAAAACAATAAGAAAATAAGAAACACGTTTAGAAATAGTTGAAGAAATTGTAATGCACAGAGCGTTGGGCTGAGCAATGATTGACACCTTTTGAACATGCGCAGCCTGGATATCTAGTACGTTGCACTTACAGAACACCGTGCATGTTTATCGAAGTCTTAAGCGACTGAAGGAAGCGTAGGTGCCATGTAACAAGATTTATCTCGGACTTCCGATTGATTGATTTGAACATTTATAGAAGAAGAGGAAAGTGGAAGGGAGTTAAACATAGTCAAAACACATCTCATAAGTTCCCCGCCTGCCTGCTCGCCCCCCCACCCCCTTACTTGTCGTGGGGTGCCCCCCCTCAACAAAAAAATCCTAGTGCCGCCCCTGATGTCCGGCCTCAGCACGTCCTCGGGACAACCTCAGCATTCGAGGATCTTTTCAGTCCCCGTTCAGGACATCTTAAAGACCTAGGCATTCGCTGCGCCCAGTAAAAATCCTTTATTTTGTTCACTGAAGTTACCTGTTTTCCGTCCACAAAGTGAGCAATTCAGGCTTAAAACTACAACATGCACTTATGCGACCCGGTATGCGATCACATGAGCTTTGTGCACAAGCTGTGCAACTGAGGTGGAGGATTTCCTTTTACATGACGTCATCCTCCATCACGGCGCACCCCGGTAGCTCCTCACTGATCGCGGCCACACCTTCTTGTCCCGCATTGTTAAAGACCTACTTCGCTCGTGTTCTGCCGAGAACAAGCTTTCCACCTACCACCCGCAGACAAACGGACTCACGGAGCAGCTCAATTGCACGTTGACAGAAATGCTATCTATGTACGTTTCTGACAACCACAGTGATTGGGACAGCATGTTACCCTTCGTGATCTTCGCATATAATTCGTCGCATCACGAGACCACTGGCTTTTCACCCTTTTACCTTCGGTCCAGCCGCCACCCTACATTGCCCTTTGACACACTGCTTCCTTACTCGACAAACACTCCCACTGATTAGGCTCAAGACGTCTTCGCCCAGGCTCACACGGCATGCCACATTGCCGGCTCCCGGCTCACTGCGTTTCCTGCCGCACAGATCCGGTACAACAGCCGATATCAGGACGTTCGGTTTGCCCCTGGCTCCGTTGTCCTCTTATGGACACGGCTTGTCTGAAAAGCTGCTGTCACACTACTCCGGGACCTACACGATATTGCGTCAAACTTGGCGATGTGAACTATGAGATCACTCTTCTGGACTCGCGTGTCCCCACTGATGTTGTGCATGTGTCCCGGCTGAAACCTTACTTTGCCGCGAGTTCACCTCCCTTGTAGTTAGCGCCGAGATGGCGTCTTTGCAGGCGGGGGTTATATTACAGTGCAGCCAAATGTATCGCTAGTCAGAAGAACACTATTTGACATGTTGAGGTAGAATTGGTCACGCCAGCCATCTTGTTTATGTCTCGTTGCCTCTCTTGTATATATTGTAAACACACCTGTATATGTGACAATGCAATGTAACAATATTTTGGTTTAAAACAAATTGTTGATGCAAACACCAAGAGTCGCTGCAGTTTTAGATTTAGTTTTTGTTAGTCCCCGCCTTTTAGATAATAGTTTCGAGTGCGAGGTTACAGTCGGTATTTCAGACCACAAAGCCATTCTCATATCCATTTCCGTTCCAGTTCCTAACAATCCTTTTGTTTATTCTACTTTCCCTGATTTTTCATGCGCCGCCGATGCGTCTATTGATTGTCTATGTGATTCTTTTGATGATTTCGAACGGCTCAGCGAATCTAATGATGTGAGTTTCTTGGTGGCTTCTTTTGAAAAGATTATGACATGCTGCATCCAGTGCTTTGTCCCTCTGAAGACAAAAAATCAAAATCATCTGCCCTGGATTTCACGTGACATACTTCACCTGCTGTGTTTCGTTGCTAGGTTAAGGCACTTAAATCGAAACGGCAACCCCCTTAAGATAGCAGAATTTAATGTCGCCAAGGAGGAACTGCCTCAAAATGAAATCGTCAAATGACTTGTACTTCAGCGTTACATTACAAGATCTAATGAAAAGTAACCCTAGGAAGTTTTGGGCTTCAATTTTACCTAGCTCAGCCTCCACAAATACAGTTGTTATAAATAATGCCCCTTCCAGTGACCCATTAATTATCACCACCGCATTCAACGAATATTTTCAATTGGTATTCACAACTGATAACTTCGACAGACCTGCCTTCATTCATGACTCGCATTATTCAATGGGCGATGTTATCATGTCTCTCGAAGGTGTTCTGAATCTAATTTTGAGCTTAGAAAATAAAAGATCCTGTGGTCTCGATGGCATTAATAACGCTTTTCTTGTTAGATATTGTGCTTGGACTAGCCGGCGCTTGACTGTAATTTTTCATAAGTCTTTATCTACCTCGACAATTCCTTTATAGTTTGGAAATTGGCAAAAATTCTTCCCATGCATAAATCCGGCAACAAGCAGTCACCATTAAACTATCGTCCGATTTTATTAATGTCTCAATCATGTAAACTTCTTGAACATATAATCTTTAAGCATATTATGGAGTTTCTTGAAAATAATAACATTTTGAGTAGTGCGCAGCATGTTTTTCGTCACAGATTTAGTACAATTAACTCAGCTCATAGAATTCTCGCATGACAGAAATTTCACACGCTCTCGACACTGGAAATCAAATTGATGCCATTTTCATAGATTTTTCTGAGACATTCGAATCTGTTACACACTCCAAACTATTCATAAACTTCGCGCTATGCTTAATAATTCATCCTTAGTTGATGGGATCGCTAGCTTTTTGCATAACTGTTCCCAGTATGTTTCATTTAATTCCTCAAACTTATCTATAGTTAATGCGTTGTCCGGAGTTCCCCAGGGTTCAGTCCTGGTACCACTTTTGTTCTTATTGCATATAAATGATTTGCCAAATTATGTGTCCGCAAAAATCCTTGCGATGACTGCGTGCTGTACAACATAATTAACATGAATGTTGACCACATTTCACTTAACGATTCTTTTACACAAATTTGCAGGGAGTGCGACAAATGGCAAATGAATATAAACTTTGTAAAAACAGTCACCTTATCTTTCAGTAAGTGCACTTGTATTTCTTTGTTTAATTATTCGTTTGATGGCTCTTTCCTTGCACGGGTGTGCAAAATACAAGTACCTTGGCCTCATCTTAACATCTAACATGTCGTGGTCGAGCCATATTGAATACATATGCAATAAAGCACTAAAGAAAATAGGCTATCTAAATCGCCCATTGCGAAAAGCTCGAAACAAAATTTCTAACATATAAATCGCTCATCTAACCTTCTCGAATATGGCTGCCCCATCTAGAACCCTTATAAGGTATCTGACATTTACACCCTCGAATCAATTCAAAAGAAAGCAATCCATTTCATATACTGCCGTTATGACTGGAACTTGTCACCCTCATCTCACCTAGTTACACTAGGTCTACAACCTCTGTTCTAGTGGCTTGATCGTGAATGCCTTAAATTGTTGTACAATCTCATTAACACCCTATGCTACTCATTAACGAACAACTATCTGTCTCCATGCTAAATTGAAACCTACTAAGAATAGCCACAAACTTAACCTTGCACCATTTCAACCACGTACTAACCTTTTTAAGTTCATCTTCTTTCCTTGTACAATTGAAAAATGGAACATAATACCAGGTGAAACTAGGTTGTTCCCTTTAGAGCAATATTTCTATCAGTTAAATTGATTCATGCTATGTTTATTATTACCTGTTGTATCTTTGATTTTGAAACAATCATGTTTTTTACGGTGAAAAAAAAAATGTTTTGATGTTATATCCAATGTAGACACCTACTCCTGCGATAACCCAATTGGACTGCAGTATGTATAAATAAATATCACATTCTGTGCCAATGTTTGAGAGAAGTCCGGTGGCGTTTCTCACTTCAAGAGAAATTGAATGCAAGTCATTGAATGTGAGCTTGAAACTATGTAGGGTACATTTGGCTGTATAGAGAAAAGCAATGAGAATGTTTTTTTTTCTTCTTTTTTTTTTTGTGACACGAACAAGGCTAACACAAGGTGCATTTCTTTTTTCTTTTTAAATAGTGCACTGTCGCATTTGCACAGTTCTTTTCTTTTTTTGGCATTAGGCCATTCTAATTTAGGTACTCATGTGTGCTACCTGTGTCAGTTGATCAGTATTTTCTGAATTTCATAGCCTGTTAGGAACGACCCAACTTGAACCAATGTGCTGTCACACTCTGCTATCAAAACTGCGAGAGCATGACTGGCAAAACTGCTGCTCGAGTATCATCGGTGACTCAAAGGTAAACGTGAGGCATTTTATTCCCTTCATACATAGAATTCTTGCTGTTTTCTTACAGATATGAAAGTGAACAATACTTGCATTTATTGGTAGAGAATCTTCTAGCTTTTTGATTTAGTTATAAATATGCCTGAGCTCGACCTTGCCAAATTGCAATGTTTTCCCCTTGAGCTGTTATTAAATGTTGTATCAGCTTCAGGAAAGGGAATTTTGTGTTTTTGCTACTTGTCAGCAAGGAAAATGGTCTTTCTTGAAATTTACCGTATGCCAATGTTAATTTGATATCCAAACACTGATGATGAAGTTTTTGGTTATTGTTTGTGCTGATGAGAGAGTACTTCGTTTTTTTTTCTTGCAGTTTTTTCTTTTCTTTTGAGGAGTATGTCACAAAATGTTTGTCTTGTTTTTATACCGATAATAGACAGCTGTAAACTCTGTAAATATGCTATGGAGCCTCAATTTCTTGTTCAATAATAGAGTATTATTAATAATCAACAAATCTTTTAGTGGGACCAGTTCAAAACATACCCCAAGTGTAGTATGGCTTCGTATGTGAAACAAGTCTATTCATGCCCCTGAAATTTGATGTGGCACTGTCATGGTACCAGACACCGCTGACGCATAAACACACACTATGACCATGCTGCTGAAAGCAGAGACCAATCAACACTCGACAGGATAACAGGGGAGGAAGTCCTGCATTTGACAGAGAAGTACACAATTGGAAGGATAAATTTGAAAGCTTTTATCGAAACGGTCATTGTATGACTGCCAACTATTGCACTGAGCCAACTGGCTTATGTTGAGTTGTTTGTGGAACCGCATGAGCGCCAGCTGGTTTCAGTAATATGGATAGTCTCCTGCTTCACCTCTCAAGTAGTGCTCCACTTGGCGTGCATTTTAATCTAGTTGCATAAAATGTGATGTAATATTTATTATAGTGGTGCTCAAGCAATTGAGGCTCTGTCATAATTGTGGGGTCAGCAGCTACCTAAAAAAAGTGAAAAGTGGGACCCAACATTTTTGCGTCAGTACTTCCTTAGTGTATTTATTCTAGGTGCATTGCTTGCTTTTGGGGAATAGTAGTTTTGATGCACAGTTTATGTTACACTAAAAATTTATGTCTTGTTTTAACTGGTGCAGAATATTCAAAACCATCGCCAATCTCTGTGTAAGCAGCTGCATCTTTTCCTGAGGTGGCACGAAGAAGAAAGTTTCGTACCTGTGATCTCACCGGCCAACTTTCTGCATGGGAGTCCCATTTGTCAATAGACGGCAACCAAATATTCTGGGGTGAAAACCAAGTGTTTCTTGTTAGCAGAAATGATGGAGCTGCTGATCAAAACATGGCTCCAGGGCCCACAACGAGATTTTTGGGGTAGGCCAGCCACAGTTCAGTTGTGATTTAAATCAGTAACTTTTGAAAGCACCATACATCAGTTGTGAGAAATTGTTCTATAATCTAATGTGAAAAGTGGTATAGTTTTGGGAGCCATTATTTAGGCAAAATAAGTCTTTTAAAACATTGGTTACTGAAAAGATTTATTCAAAAGAGAGCATTGGGAATGCGCCGTTTCCCTTTAAGCTTACAATTCTGTCCAAGACTTAGCCTATTCTTTCTCTGCATTGTTTGCTTTATCTGAAGTGTGCTGCATAACAGTGATTCTCTTAAAAAAAGCTAATCAGTCTCTGTACCCTTTTCAAAAACATTTTATTTACCATTTTAACTAAGACAGTTTTATTTTTGTTGCATTTATAATTAAGATATAAAAGTTCTCTGCCAACAAGTTACATTTACTGAGAGCCCACTGCATTAGTCATATTCATGGCAGCCATACTCCATCTGATTTGTATTTAGGAAATAAACTGCATTTTCACTGCTCCCTAATTAAGTATGAGGCATTATGCTAGGCTGTGTGTCTATGTAGAGATTGGAAACAGCCTTTCAGCATGCTGTTTTGCTTTGCTTAATATGCACTCTCCACACACAGTTGCGTACGGTTTTGCTGCCATTAGTGCTTCCTGCAACCATTTATAGCGCAATTTACCTGAGGCAATAGTGGTATTGATTTGCTGTATTTAGTTGTGGAAATTGGATATGCGGCTTTTGCACATGATTCTATGAATTTTCATACCAGTACCACTCTGCTGGCACATCAGGTGCAAATGCAGTGCAATCTACTCTTAGCCTGTAAAACAAGGAAAATAGAATGGTACATTTGTTGCATTATTTCAGATAGATATGGTTATTAAGTGCACTGCTGCAGCCAGTATGCATGATATAGTATGCTAGTAATGATCCACTAGTGTCACAAAACAGTGGTCCTTCAGACTCAGTAAAAGTAGAAAAAACTGTGGCTCCAATCTACGCTTTGAAGGTGGTTGGACAGCGAAGCTGTAAATGGCACCGACAACGATTACCCATTGTGACGTCACTTGAATTAACACACGTGGCTCTACAAAGAGTGAAACCAGAGACAAGTGGAATGTACTTCACCACACCCTTTATTACTTTACAACGACATTACATTCACGCTGTTCTTCTGATGTCTTTACTTTCCATAGTCTACCCATGGTAGCCTGGAATGAACTGAAGGAGTTGCTAGACCGTGGTGCTAGACATGCGATTTCTATGCTGTTGGGTACTTTTCCACTCGCAGTAGCTTATGCAACCGTAATCTTTACTGGGAAATATACGCGGAAGAAAGAACGTGCTTCACATTATTCGCGGAAGTCATTAGCATACATTATACGGTTTGCACTTCACACAAGGGTTTTGAATGACGTCAACCCCTTTCGAAGCAGCTGCAAACCTAATCTTTACTGGAACGCGTGGGAGGGTGTTCCCATTGTTCACACGTGCCTTATCATCCATCATGTGGTTTTGATGCTTGTTTTGTAGCTTTCCTTCTGAAAGCGAGTGCTGAGCTGTATGCTGTGAAACCCTTATTCTTTTGAAACCATCATGCTGTGAAACCATCATCATTCCCTCAGCAATTTGGCCATTATGGACGCCTTTCTTACTGTTTTAGTTTTTATTAGTTATTACAGTTAGCACGAGTTAAGTCGTAGGCTCAGTTTGAGCAGTGAATTCAATTTTATGCATAAATGTCAAATTAACCATTGAGCGAAATGCAGCTTCACTAATGGGAAACCTGAGGAGGTGCAAAGCATGCAGTCACGCACTGCTAATGGGCTTATACTGCCTTAAGCAATGGCTCATAACCCTGTAAACGCGGCCCCCTCATTACGACGACAGAAGAGAAGTGAAATTCTACGCTGGAATGATGAGCCGCAACGCAGCCAGCTGTGGAAGACGACGACGAACACAGCTGCTTGCTGCTTGCTTACCGTGACGTTTTTTGCTTATGCCAACGACACGAAAATTTCCTTGGCTGGTAGAGGTATACAGCTTCGCTGTAAAATTTGCAGGCATTGTGTTCGAATGTTGAGACTGGTTGAACAAACTGGAGTGCAGAGTACCACATACACTCTGTGTGTGTTTAGGCTAAACTCCAACACCTGTTTCAGCTGTATCTTAAATTCTTAAAAATAATGAGGTCTAATGAAAAGTTGCTTTTTCTGCCACACATGCGTACGACAAATGTTGAAACTTGTATGAAAACCTCCAGTAATGTTTTATTACCAACTTTGGCACGCGTTAATAAAGTTTGCGAGTGCTGGACACCCTGTGATCACTAGAAATCCTTATACATTACCACGAGCTGAGGCAAATTTCTTGACACAGTCTGCCTTGAAGTGCATTGCTGTTCTACAATTTAGTGTCTTGCAGTTTAAGAAGGTGCGGGAGAACATGTAGAGCACAAATACATTTCTTTGTGAATTTTGGGATAATTATTTCGGTATAGGTGCCGTGCCGGGTTCAGAAAAAGTATTCTGTTGCACTGTATATATTAGTGCTTATCAAGGGCATCTGGCATTTGTGAAATATTACAGTGGCACGAAATCAAGGGCTTGACAACTGCTCATCTGATTGGAAATGAACTTGGCACAAGAAAAACACTGACCACAGCCAAAGAGAAAATTTTACAATAGTCAGTGCTTTTCTTGTGCTATTGTAGTCACACGTAAGCTAAGAATACAACTTTCCAGGATCGTAAACGTGGCAAGTAGAGCTCGTTCCACCTGCGAAGCCAAGCCAAGCCTCAACATTCAATCACTACACCACAGCTACACCAGTGCTTCCCAAGGCTTCGACTAGCTATAAGTGGAGGTAGCATTAGCTAATTTACCAGCTGGCTTGTAGAGGTCTAGGGCTAGAATACAGCTTACAAAAGATGGCTACTAACCCTGGCCTTAGCTGGATCAAGCCAAAAGGTAGACGTCTACTAGCTAAATGCGTGCTTCCTGGATTCGAAGAGAAGGGGTCTATTAAAAAAAGAACTAAACAATTAATGTTTAAGAGTACAAAAACAATGTGCAACCTATGCCCCCACCCGTCCTGGTGGCGTAGAAGCTGGTGTTGCGCTGCTAAGCCTGACGTCGCTGGATCAAATCCTGACTACGGTGGCCGCATTTCGATGGGGGTGGAATGCAAACACACCCATGTACCATGCATTGATTGAGTGCGCGTTAAAGAACCCTAGATGGTCAAAATTAACCGCAAGTCTCCCCACTACGACGTGCCTCATAATCATATCGTGGTTTTAGCACGGAAAACCCCAGTATTTAATTTTTTTATGCCCCCCCCCCCCCTAGACCTGCTAGAGCAAAATGCAGTTACAGGTGCATTTAGTGTCTGAAAACCTAAGGTTTAGTCCCACAATTGGTAATCTAAATTGTGGGGAGCATGAGTACCGGAGAGCGTTGTTCTGCAGAAACCATTGATGATGATTGTCGATGAAAGTGAATAGCCCGAACAAACGAACGAGTGAGAGAGTGAACAAACTAATGTTTTTCTTGCTGTGTTCGACAACCAACCACGAAAACAGCCAAAAGAGCCAAAGAAAGCTATTAGTTTTTAGGAAGAGGGGAGGAATGGAGGACTGTGAGGTCGCCGTTTCCATTCCGCACAGGTATGTAAAAAAAAGTAACTGCCATTTTACTATTTCATAAGATTGTAAATGGCTAACAATTGAATTTCTCAACTGAGAATGACTAATACTGATTCTAGGCGCATTGTTTTCTGCACAAAAAGTTTTTTTTTTTTTTTTTTTGTCTCTTCAAATGGTTTTTACGCCCGCGCATCAGCCATGCGCTGTCGAGTAGTGGGCACAAGGGTGTCAGAATGAAGTGTGTTTCGTTCTGGTTTTAGTTTCATTCCACTGAAAAAAAAGTTCCATTTCGGTTTTGCTTCGGAACGAAAAAAAATGATCTGTAACGGTTCATAACGGTTTTGGTTCGCATGCAAACATTTTCGAAGCAAAGTAACGATAAAAGCATAGTGTTAATTTTTCTAAATAAGTGAATTCAGAATTCTGAGATCATGCTCAGTGCCTTGCACTGAGATCTCAGAAGCAGCATTTCATTGAGTGTACTCGCCGTAATTCAAGACCCCTTTTTCGATAGAACGAACTTAAACGAATGCAAACGAATGATAAAACTTCGGTAATAAAGCATTGTACCCGTAGAAAACAAAACGATAAGCTCTTAGCGCGCAAGCCCTGGGTTTTGCTACGATGCCGATCTGCTAGTGCACTGAGTGACAGGCTTGATTATTGGAGCACTCGACCGGCTGTCACTTGCACTATACGACTGCCTGAGATACACGCTTATGCAGACCACTGCGATATATGCTAATTGTGGCGTTGCCTGACATCGGTTGTTTTTTTATTGCCGACTTTGCTCTTGAACTGAAAACCGATCAAAAATATTTCAGTTTCACTCCAAACAAAATAATAAAGAACGTTTCAGTTACGTTTTCGTTCCTGTCAAAAATATCATTTTTGTTCCGGTCAAAAATATTGTTTTGTTTCATTTTTTGTTTTTGTTTTCGTTCCGTTCTGGCACACTGGTGGGCACTGACATGGCGGACACCGTAGCAGACGACGGGGCTGTCATCACCCTGCACAGAGTAGCGAGCGAGGAGGCCCAACCTGGCCAAACCAAGGCACAGAACACCTATACGAAGGTTCTGAATGCCACACACAGACTGTACACACGCACTTGGACTGGTGACAGCCACGTGCAGCAGATAGCGCGAGACATAAGACAAGCGAGCTTCAGCAAGTTCCTGGCGACGCATTGAAACAAAGGTATGTTTTTAAAGCTCTACACATTGAGAGGTCATCATAGCCATACTTTTCCAAGTCGCATTGCCATTGTTTTGAAAGCTAAATGTCGCACTTTCTATAAATGTGCACTTGTTACTATAAATCGTGCCACGCTGCTAGAAGCGTCCTAGTGCAGCTCTGTCTGTACATAGCTGCTCGCTTTTCAGAGAACTGTATATGTGTAATTTACCGACTGGCTGTCATCTCGGTCCCTATGAATGCACATGTAATGCCTAGCAGGCACATTATTTTGAAGCCGTCACTTTCCTAACTGTTCCCAACGTAGCATGTGCCGGTCAAGCAGCTGGAAGGTACCGAAGGTGATGCGTTGGACAGAACGAGATAATATGGAATTTCTTTTAAAGCGTTTTGAAAGTAAGTATAGTTGTTCTAAAAATGTATTCTTTAAGCAAATCTTGCAATAGGCTATATATTTGCATTTTCAGACACGTGCTAAACTGTTGTACGCCGATTGAGATGCACATCAGACAAGAAAAATCTGAGGTCACCTAAGCACTTCTTAAGAGTTGTGAATGCGAAAGCATTATTGTCTAATTGAATGCCGCAGAGCGGTCTTTCGAGTCAACTCCTCGCAGGCAAGTGAGCACGTTGAGACGCTTAGTGCGTTTTGACTTGGCCTTACTGAGGCGCAGTTAGAACACAGGCGAGAGCTTGCGCGGATAAGGAACGCGCAGATAACACAGGCTTCCAAGAGTGAGGTGACTTGGCGTTGCGGCGATGCCCTCTCCTCTCACGCAACACCTGGCGCGCTACTGCGGCAGCAGGTGTTCCCGTTGCCCACTCTGCTCCGTTGAGGCGCGCTCATGCCGTGGCTTAGCAGCCAATGGGAATTTAGGTGCCATGTCACTGCTACAGATACCGGCTTTTTCACTCAGTGAGCCATTTGATGCTTTCCCATCAAAGAAAAGAAATCTTAGGATGAGTTTTCATGAATTTCTGCCAAATGACGCCCATCACCAAGCATAGCTTAAAGTCAAGCCATTTCAAGAAAATGCTTCGTTCGAAACGACATGCCTTCTACCAGTGTAGTTTGCAGCCTGCACTTCCTGGACTCCGACAATTTGGGCTCACCAATCAAGCTGTGACACCTCATACCGGGAGCTGTTCCCAGCATTTTCCTCATCTATCCGAGTTATTTGCTGCCATAACCACTGAAAAAATTACACAAGTTAGAGCAGAGCGGCAGTCGCAAGGCTCTACTCTAAATCAAGGCTGTGCCTCCTCACTACCAGGAACCAGGACGATGCTATGGCACGCAGTCAGAATGGATAGGCAGGTCACATCTTGTGCCAGTGCTGTACCAGGAGTTCTCAAAAATTCTTTTTCATTCTTATCAGTCGGGCATTAAGGAAGAAGCTTGTGCACAGATGCAGTACATGAAATAGAGCCTTCTCAGTTACTTGAATTAGGGACGCAAATGACTGATGACATTCTGCAAAGACAGAAGCAGGCTGATGTAAAAGCGGTAAAATGTCTCCACGGCAACTTTTCCGAAGAAGCAATGCGGTATGAAAACTGCGGGTAGAAAACCAACCAGTCCTTGCATGAGGACAAACCAAAGAGTGCCAAGGTTGTGGGTCTAAGGCTGGAAACGCAGGGTGGCCTGACACTTCCAAAGGCAGAATTTGTCAGGGTTTCTTGTCGCAATGAAGAAATCTATTGATGTTGGTTTTCTCCATGTCAGGAGTCGGATATTCTCCAGAAACAGAAACTCGCCGTGGTTGCTTAGTGGCTATGGTGTTGGGCTGCTAAGCACGAGGTCGCAGGATCAAATCCTTGCCATGGTGGCCGCATTTTGATGGGGGCGAAATGCGAAAACACCCGTGTACTTAGATTTAGGCACACGTTGAAGAACCCCAGGTGGTCTAAATTATTCCTGAGTCCCCCACTACGGCATACCTCATAATCACGTCGTGGTTTTCGCACATAAGACCCCATAATTAAATTTTTTTTTCAGAAACAGAAAGGGTAGACTGATTCTTTCCTATTAGAGAAGTGCCCTCTCTTTATGTGTCCCACAAGGGATGACCATGGGTTGAAAATGTTAGCAATAGTCACTGAAAAGTTCATCGGGCCGCTACTAACCAACTTCAGCAGGACCATCACGAACAGAGCAGCATACCAAAAGAAATTGGGCACTCAGGATTTTTGTAAATAAAAAGTTTTCACACACACACACACACACTCGAAGCCGCTGCATCGTAAAGTACTTCGAATATAAAAGCAGTAAATACTTACAGTTTAATGTTGCAATTGAGCAGTGATCCAATATCTATAATAAATAAAAAGTGGTTGTGTCTCTCAAAATCACTCTGTGTGACCATGTCATGATATTATGTTACAATTTCGCTGCCTGGCAGGACAAGCCTTCTGTGCGCAGCTGAAGCACGTATATGTTTCTCGTAATATAGGATCATTCTTTCTTTTAAATTATCCATTTATATGCGTGACACGAGACATTTTCTGAGCACAGGCAGCTTTCGTCAGGAGTGCCAGGCCAGCGAACAACCCCAAATAAATTTTTGCTAGTAATAACAGGCTCTGGCACAAGATGCAGTGCGATGAAAAACTTTTTTTTTTTTTCTTTTTTACCCTCATCTGTCACACGCATCCTCTACAACGTACCTGCCCATCCTGCGACAATCAGGTTCTCATAAGAAGCTGTATGTCCTATTCTTTTTATACTGGTCCCATTGTAGATTACTGCATTGTAAGGCAAAGAGCTGCTGCTAAAACTCAAAGCTTATGTATGTTACATAACTGCGCCGTGTTGAGCTACGCAGTTTGGCTTGTACAGAAGGTCCAACATAGGCGGGATGATACCAGTGGCTGACATGAGTATCCTCGCGATAGGTGCTTTGATAGCTGTCCAGGCACACATTTGCTTTAGACATCGGCGAGTTAGTCATGTATAAGCACTATTATGTTTCAATTTTCGCGGCAAGCAATTAGATGCATGATCAGAAGTTTCTGGTATTCGCGCTGGCAATCCAGAGGTGCTGTGCTTGCTCTTTGTCGAGTAGGATCTGATGCATCCAAAATAGTTCAACTACAAACATGCTATCTGCGGCTTGTGATTCAAGTTGCACGTTTGCACAGCCAACTCTTTTAAGTGAATAGCTTTCTTTTGCTCTTTCCCCAGTTTTCGTAGGTTCAGTGGTTGGACTTCATTTCTCTGCTGATAGAATGAGAAGAGCATCGGGTTGTAGGGAGGAGGACAGGGCCCCCACGAAAGAGGAGCCAGCGCACAGAATGTAGGCACTGAGGGAGAGGGAAAGGCACGGTGTCTCCGGACCTCACAGATTAGTCAGAGAGGCACTGTCATCACACCAGAGGTTGGTGAACCTTGTGGTTCAGTGAAGCGGTGGCCCAGCGTGCTGCAATAGCTGTGGCAGAAAAGGAACAGAAGTTGGAAAAGTGATGCGAGGCTTGGCATCAACGGGAGGCCACCATGATTGCAGAGGAGCAGAGAAGAAATGTTGCGCCAACAGCTTTCACAGATAATTCAGTGAATTCACAAAGCTATTTGCTTACTTTGACAATCATGTTCGATGGTTTCTATGCCACAATTTTTGCTTTCTGTAGTTATTGTGGCAGCCAAACAATACAGAGTAGTTCCCTGGCATCCTAGTCTGAGCTGATATCATGGCATTATTTCACTGGATGAGCTAAAGTACCTCCAAATTGTTCCACACCATGTGGTAGCAACACATTCAAGCACCACCATGCCAGCTCGCATAACCCAGAGAGAAGGAAAGGCTTGCAGTGTGCTGGTTGCTGGTTGCCTTGTGGGAGTTACCTTGTGGTTACCTTGTGGGAGTACACCTCGACAACGCAACATGGGCAGGGATTGTGACAGCCTTGGCTCTTCGTTAGGAGACTTCTTACTTGAGTGAGGTATACGTGTGTACCCTTCAGGTATGTGGTATGTAGAGGGCGTGAGAAATTTAGAGCGTGGTTTTGTCAACTTCTCAGGCAATGGAATTGGCGAATACTTTTCCACATGCTTCACTTGATGGCACTAACAAATGACAAGCATAGCACATTGTGACCATTTAAGAGTAGTTTTCAGGTTTGGAAAAAGGAATTTCATAGCGACGAATTATGACCTTTTTGTGAACTTGAACGTCGGCTAAAAGCAGAAAATTTTGTTTCTTCTTTATTTTTATTTTTCAGGGGCTGTGTGATGCAGTTTACTGCATAGTACTGGTAGAGCGGCCATGTCTCACCTGTGGGATTATTGGTTCAAATCCAACCAATGTCAAGAATCTTTTCCTATTTTTTCCATGCACGATGTTGCATGACGTGAAAGAGAGAGCTTGATTCTTACGTTATATTTGTATACTGTGCATTTTGCTTACTTGCTTTTTGTCAACTGTGCTCCTCAATGATTTATTATGTATGCAGTGTCTATGAATTTGCATTTACAGGTATTTGCACTGACATACATTATTTCACCAATATTATTATTTTTCTGTTATGTTGATTTCTTACTCTTGTGTTCGTTCAGCATTTTAACTTCTCTTATTATTTTATTATGCTTTGTATTGCACCTCCTGTTTGGGCCCTGTGGCCTGCAGTATTTTTATAGATAAAAATAGGTAAATAAGTATAACTGCTGACCACTGCTAGAGTATTTAATGAGATTTTAAATTATTCTTAGAGGATGCCAGAACTTATTTCAATGCAATATAGGTGCTCCAAGCCAGTCTTTGCGAACTAGATGTATGTTATGCCATACTACAGCCAGGTGAAGGCATTTATAAATGAAGATTAGAAGGCTGATTTTATATTTCAATGAGCTCAGTGACCTAACAATAATTCTGATAAACCTTACCGTTGCCTGGGTGCCATCCCAGTGACGTGCATGTGTGGTACGCTTTCATCAGTTGCCTTGCTGACCCGGCAGTCATGTGATCTTGAGCCAGTGGTGAGTGGATGGAAGAAGACAGCAAGGGGCAGGGTTTCGTGCTCCATCGACCCTTTGGTGCTTTTTGGTTTAATTTCCATAACGAACGTAGGGATTTTATATTTTCTGATGCTACGTTTAATATGTGACTAGCAGAAACCAAAAGTGAAAGTTGAGCTTGTTGGGGATGCATAATTAGATGTACAGCACAGGAATGACAGACAGGAGCAGTGCTATGTGTGTCTGCTTCTGACCGTCTTGTGTTCTTGGTGCCGTACGTCTAACTATATGTCGAAGCTATTATGTGAATAAAGTAAGTTTTGTTTTTTTCCCCCTGTAAGTACAATGTGTGGGTAGAGTGCTGGAGCACCCGTATCGCCATCATGGTGTCGCTGGTTCAAACACAAATAATGATAAAAATTGTCTAATTTTATTTAGTTGCTGCGGCGTTGGGGCATGATGTTACAGGGGTAGCCTAATTCCTAGCTTATCACTTCTTAGTGCATTTAAACTTTATGCATGGTACATGTGATGAAAGCAGACTGCCATGCATGTATTTCACACGACCAGCTATTGTGACTGGAAATTGCCGTTTTCTGCATCCATCCTAAAGTTGACTGCTGTCATCGATGCTTAAGTTCTGATACAAAAGACAATTGAAACAGAATCAGAATCGGTTTTATTGAAAGTGAGTAAAAAGATTACAGGCTGTTAGTATACAGAAGGATGTCCCGAAGTCAGAGACTGCAATGGGACCTCCTTTACAATTTGAACATAAAAAAGTACAGGTTACAGCAGTTGTAACACATTGTGAATAATTTAAACAGAATAAAATAAAACATATTATTTTATTATGTTTAAATTATTCATGATGTGTCACAACTGCTGTTGCAACACATCGAAGCTGCTCGTTTCTGGATTAGCTGTCGAAAGTGTGACATAGGCATTTGTTGTAGTCTCGCTTTCTGTGTTTCTACAGTTTCTTCATGATCAACAACTGAAAGTATTTTAATTTTTCAGCATACATTGTATTTGTTTGTTTTAAAACAACCGAATGCTGAGCAAGTTGGTAGGGATTCATTATATCGAAAGGCAGGCATGCAAAACATGTAAAAACAGTAAAACAAGACAAACATCACAAACACCAACTGTATGAACTGAACAGTCGTTCAGTGGTGGAAAAGAACAGACACAAAAGCTATCTACGTATGCTCATGAGAAGGCATTGTTGACCTGCCAATCATGGGTATGCATGGGCATGCGTGTCTATGATTGTCGTGTCCATGATTTGCCATCATAATGATTTACATGCCCATGATTGCCCACACATGTCCATTATTGACAGGTCGGCACTGCCTTCCCATGAGCTACGTATTCTAAAACCATTATATAGTTGTCCCACTATATCATTCTATTCTGCCCATGCTTAAAACTTCAATATTATGGCTTGTATTGTTATCCGGTATATTACTCACAGCGTTGCCATTGATCTGCTGTGGAATTTAATGTTGGTTTTATGCCCTTCTAAATTCCAGCAATGCAGAAGCCCCTGTTGAATCTAGTTCCAGGCATAACGTTGTACACACGTGACAAAGCAGTTCCTCAGCAGGAACACACAAGTTAAAACACACAGTCAGACTAACACAGGCAAACACATGACAATTAAACAAAATGCACAACAGCCACTTGCAGGTACGGGACATGACGGCAGGCAGGTGTGTGTACAACAATAAACTCATAAATTCTCAGTGAAAGCCACTCGGCTCATGTAGTCAGCGTCTAAATTTTCAGCACAGCTTTCTGTATCCAGCAGCAGAGACAGTAGATGCCTCTTGGGTTTTGAACTAAACGTTCACACATGTGCATGGTCGTTCCAGTGACTGCAGCTTCGGCAACGTGGTGTGATGCTGGTATTAATCACATCCATGCAGCAGGCATGCCTTACCAGGTCACAGGCACGAGCTTTAGTTGTATAGTGCATTACTGCAGTGCCTTCTTGGTGGCCTAGTTGCACTCGACTGGTACAAGCGTCTGGGGCATGGGGTCGGAATCTCCAGACACCAATGAAAGCCAGCGGCACACGGCTTCACAAACCCAGTCATCACAATTCGCTCCAAGAAAAATCCTTGAAACTGCTTCTAAGTTTCACAACGAGGTGTCATTTGTCAGTGGTGAACTCCGGAGTTATACTAATGTCCGTCCAGTCATGTGTCAGGCACAATGTGATATGTAGAACATCGTCACAAGGAACCTGGTTTGTCCCTACATTGCTCAACAGCATATTGGTAGCACCTGCTACCAGACGTTGAGCTGTAGGCTTGCACTCCTCATATTCTTTCTACATGATTATATGAAAGAGCTTTAACTTATTGCCCACGTCGACAAGGTCGTTCAACTCATTGCATTTCTAAATAATTGGGAAGGGTCCCTTTCAGGAGAGAACAAGTTTGTTGGTGTTCGCTGGTACCAGTATCAGCGCCCGGCGGTCACCTCAAGAAAGTTCTCATTTTCTTGCTTTTTGTCATAGTATATCATTTCTGCAGCCTTTTCACCTTTTATAGTAGTTCTTCGCATGCAAGTGCAGATGTGTTCTCCAGATGTTGCTGAAGCTCCATTATATACGTGTACTGTCACTGCAGTCAACGACCGATTATTCAGACAATAATTCTAACATGCTTGATTATTTGGATAGCCCCGTGACACTGCCACTAGCCCCATCGACCTAAAGTGTAAGGACGACTAAAATTTCGGACACCTTGCAGCACATTGTACGATAATTCAGACTTCAACTGCATGTCCGTGTGCTAAGGCCACTGAGTCAAGCAGAATTAGCATGAGAATTAGCAATATTTTCGTTTTGAGATGTCGCCGGCATGGTTTTCAGCCATGTCGCCGGTGCTCCGCTGTCACAAAAGAGCGCGTAATCCAAGCGCGCGCCGAATGTAGCGCAAGCCAGCGAAAGAACACGCCGGCCCCGCGGCAACTTCAACAGAGGGGGAGAGCGCATACGCCTCAAGCGACAACGCTAACAACGGCGCCGAAACGTCTGGAAGAGACTCGATGGAGCGACGTTAACCGGAGAGAGAGAGAGAGAGAGCACACGCGCGCGCCGAGACACCTTCTCACCCGGCGAGTCGACAGACATTACTACCGCGTGAGCATACACCAACAGGATGAGTCATCACCCTCCCTCGAGAAGGCTCCGACAGCGGCGGTCGAAGGTACGAGAAAAGAGTAGAAGCTTCCCAAGCTTTGGCAATGCTACGAGATCACGACACCGATAAGAATGTTCGAGAACGCCTGTGGAAGCTATATAACCGCCGTGCGAGAATCGTTTAGTGGGAATCCAGGAATTCAGGAGTTCAGTCCGCACCGGTGAAGTGATGTAACGTGAAGACAGAGCGTCTGCGGAAGAAGGGGATTCCCCGGCAAGCTAGTCGACGGGTTCTTCGAGCGTCTGCATTTCCGGAAGAAGTTCCTTCTTCGAGATTTGCCCCCAAGTTACGCCGAGATCGTCTGACTCCAAGACCAACCAGCACGGTGAATACGATTGGACACTTAGTGTTCCTATTTATTTTGTACTTTACGTGTTGGACTCTTAGTGCTTGTCGTGAATTATTTTCTTGTGTTTAATACCCATCTGATTTGTATTGTGTTGTGTCTGGCCTAAGTGTGCAAGTGTGTGTGTAACTGCCTTGTGTGAAGAATATATTTTGTTGTGTTTTGACAACTCTGGGCTCTGACTCGGTCTTTGGACAGCAACCAGCGTTCGCTGGCGCACCAGAGGGCCCACTCTTAATTGTCCTTGCTTTCGTGGGATTATTTTCGGAACCTGATAAGTCGGCTTTGGAATTTAGTCCAGCGTCTGCGCCTCGTTCACCGGGGTCTGTGACATCTGCGAAACCGTAACTAGTGAAGCCTTGCCGATTTAGTATTTGCCAATGAGAGTTCGGTGCATGCATTGACTACCTTCATCTATGTGTAGTGACAGCATGACAATGGTCGAGATATGGGCCGCGATTTTATAGCAACGCCTTCCACTAGATTCTATGCCACTCTTGTCATCCGCTGTTCATGGCCGTCTGATCCCATATTGATAATGCGTGTGAAGCGTCGCTCTAACCACTGATAAAGCACGAAAAGTGTGAAAAGTAATAGCATTGCTAGAAAATTTGTGACAGAATGCCTAGGCCAAGGGCAAGCGCGTGTATGTACAGCAACACGCGTCGACAAACATGGGTCGTATTCTTGAACGATCACTTTCGAAAGATACTTTAATTTTGCTATATTTCATGTGACTATCACTGGACGTGTTGACGAGCGGCAGCGTTTTCTCACAGTGATATAGCATGCTTGGCACTGTGCCAAGAATGCAGTCGCTCCTAGACAATGATGTGTCTTGCACTGCAGTCACCAAGATTATAGTAGTGCAAGAAATTGAAGGTATCTCCAAAAGTGATAATCCGAAAATACTGCACACTTTTTTTGGGCACTTGTGGAATAGAGTCACTTATTTTTGGGCAAATCTGGTATTTCAGACTCCCAATTATTCAGATGTCTTGGCGGTCTCCGTTGTGTCTGAATTATCGGTTGGCGACTGTATATAGCAATTTGCCTTAGTCAGAGGTTAGGGACAATAGACCGACGATGTCAATGCCAGCTCTCGGGAACAGTGTCTCGACGATAGGCAGAGTGCCCAAGGAAGCTGGTCCCGCCTGATGACGCAGTGTCTGTTGACATACCTCACAAGACTTTGCAAACCGTTTTGTGTCTCACTGGACATTGAACAAATAAAAGTATCCAGTTACTCTCTTTACAGTTTTTGCGACACCCTGATGACCAGCTGAAATGCCTAGCATGTGCTAATTTTTGTACTATCTCCCGAAGTAGTCTTGGCGCCACAAGTTGCTTGAGTTACTTCTTGCAATGCATTTCTCCACGAAGTTCAGGGATTAATATCTTGAAACTGATTTCATCCTGAGAATTTTGTCCAAGTGGGTCAGCCTTGCGAACTCCACGGCTAGAATTTGTAAATTGCAAAATGGGCCATATGGTGATTAGTTAAAAACTTAATTAGTGATTTTTTTAGTTAGTCGATTATGAAGTTCAATTTTTTGTGCACGTAATGTCTGCCTCTTTAAGTAGACCAGCTCATGAACTAGAATTGTGCTATTTGTCACAGGTAACCTTAAAAAATTTTTGGGAGTGCTCACTGAAGCACCCTGTATACTATATTACAGTAAGGAAAGGGCGAACGGAATGGAGAAGCATGGAAATAAAGAAAGGAATTGTAAACAATTGCAAGCATAGAGGTTTATGGGAATGTGCCAGTCATGATGTTGCCAGCATGACACGAAGGGGTGTGGAGAGAGAGATTAATGTTGGAGGTATTTTTTCTATGCCCATGAACTTTTGGTTACAAAAAAAAAAATATAGTACCTTGAAGCACCATCTTTCTCTCAAATATTTTTCAACCTAGTTGATATTGTCAAGGACACTTTTAACTCTAAATATAGAATCATTGAGATAAAATTTTGAAGCTTGCATGCATATTCAGGAAAACACAAAAATAGTTAACATATATTATCTTTCCAGCCTGCCTCAAAAACAGAAATAAGTTATTCAAAATAGCTTGTACTTGCAAGATCCAAACACATATGCAGATGCATTTCACCTACTGCTTGTAAAAGATATGTATATGGGCCATCAGTAACTCAATATTTTTTGTCCACCTCTGCCTTGACTGTGTGCCAGGCATAGCACTTGACAATGTGTAGTTCAGCTGGATGACAGCTTGGAAGTCTATAGTGGTAAGCTTGGGGGCACATTCTCTTGTAGTCAAGGTGGGTCTCCATGGCCCTGTGAACCATATGGAGACCCAAGATTGCTGCACCGTAAAGCTGTGCTCTCCCCACTCAAATCGTTGTTGCATTTCCACATCCACCTTTACAATGATGATGACTACAGTAACAACAATAAAATAGGAGTGCCATCTGACCTTCATAAGCTAATTGTTCCTTTCCCAGTTTGAACGTTTTCTGCACCTCGATTTTGAGCCCTGAACAATTGGCAGCTCGCTTCCCAGAAGACAACTGGCTCCTCGAAGCCTTGTTATGGAGAATATGCGCCAGGCCGTTAGATCTACGATAACACTCAGCTTCTGGATTAATGTGCGAAGGATGAAAACAGAGGAAAGGCAGAATATGAGGCACACTGACAGTTGTACTTTCCCCGTATCACTCCATGCTTGGGGTAGGAATTTAGTCCATAAACGAGTTTTGGGAGGAGGGCGGGAAGGGGGTGTAGCTAGAGCTTCCAAGGGCAGCGAGCACACAGACCATTGCAAGAAGACCATTCTGACTAGTTGAAGCCATCATTAAACTTTATTATATGCATGCAAAAGCACATTTGGGGAGAACTGCTACACACGCACGCGGACCTCTTGTAGTCATACAACTGTCCTGGAGCACTTCCTGCATTCCTAAGCCTCACCGGAGTAAGAGGGGTCCTCGCTGTCGCAAAGTGGTACCGGGGGTATTTCAAGAAGTACTGCTTCTTCTTTTGGCATGCTGAAGGGGTCTGGTCCAACGATATCTTGGACAGGTACCTTCACTCCTGGGGAAGGCAATGACGGAAAGCTGCCGCCCTCAAGGCTGCGTTCAATCTCTGGCAGACTCTCTTCCTCATGAGGCACTTCATCATCATCGAGTTTCATATTCATTATTTCCATCGAACAATTAAATCTCTCGTCGGATTCAGACTCGCAAGGCTCGATGTTTGCCCTTGCGGTAGAAAGAGATGAAGCAAAGTTGAGCTCTTTGGCTGCCGAACTGGAAGCACTGTTGTTAGCACTAATTTGGAGCCTTCGCTCACCGAAGCGCAGTTGTGCTTGTGTGCATTCTTGGGACTTTGTGGCGTCAACCGTCGGTGTTGACGTGCGGACCCCAGTGAAGTTTGGCTGGCGATTCATCTAGCGATCGAGCTTGCTCGATGAAAACAGCTGAGTCTCGGAGTACGTCGTTCCAACGAAGCTAAAGCACGCGTGAGCGCACGCACTGGAACTTGCACGTGCAGACATTTCAAAGGTTGCAGAAGAAGAAGAAATAAACGGCGATGGATGGATGGAATAAACTTTATTGAGTCCTGCAGATCGTGACTCATCACGAAGAGAGCCGCTGCCACGTGGGGACCGAAAGGCCAAGCCTCTCGGCCGCATCGCAGGCCTGCTGGACAGCCTAGAGTTGGTCAACCAGAAGCGGACTGGCCGCATCCCGCCTGGCTTCGTCGTTCCTGTTGATAGCTAAAGCGTGATCGGGCACACTGCCAGAGCATGTGTTCTAAAGTGGCTATCGCGCCACACTCACGGCAAGAAGCATATCAGTATAAGTATCGGGGTAGACCGATCTTATGTATAAAAGGAAGAGATTAGGATAAGTGCACGTCTGCACGAGGCGTACGTGTTAAAGCTTGTGCCCGGTTAAGTTTCTGGTGTGGGGTGGTATAAGTCTTACGTCCAAGATAAAAGTGCTTAGTAAGCTCGTAAGTGCAGAAGGTGCCCCAATTCTCAACGGAGTCGTCTATGCAGCGTGTCGGAGCCGTGCGGTAGGCAAGTTCTCGCGCAGCCCCGTGAGCAAACTCGTTGAGATTAGGGGGAGCAGCCTCAATCTGACCCAAAATGTGCAGGAAACCAGTAGATAAAGTGATGCGTAATCGTTTTGCCCTCAAGTAGTTTGAGGACCTGCTTCGAGATGGTGCCCTTTTCAAATGCCCTGACCGCAGGACGGGAGTCGCTATAGTCATCTGATAAAGCTAAGGCAATTGCCATATTTGCTCAGCTAGTTCAGAATTTTCCGCCCAAACCGAGGCATCATTACACACCTTTTGTTTACCGCCAACCACAACAATTGTAAATGCATGCCGACCTCTACATGTAGGCAGCGGCATCCACAAAGCTGACCTTTCGTTGATCACTATGTATCTGTGTGAGCAGGGTGGCTTCTCTCGCCCTACGCCGACCCCGATTATGTTCGGGATGCATATTCCTAGGAATAGGTGGAACAGTAATGTTCTCCCGTATAGAGTGGGGAAGACTTGAGTATAGCTGCTTAAGCGCGTCGGGCTGGTAACCGAGTTCCTGCAAGATACACCTGCCCGCCTTAGACGCGGAGAGACGAGCCAATTGCGCGCGTTCCTGAGCCTCCGCAACCTCCTCTAGGGTATTATGTATACGAAGTTGCAATAAGCGATCCGTGCGCGCGCGCGCATTCACCGGTATACCCAGAACTCGATTGGCAATCTTCTTGAGTTGTGTGTTCAATTTGTTCCTTTCAGCCCTTTTCTACTGGTGCATAGCCGCCCCATACGTGAAATGGCACAAGACGAAAGCGTGCTTCAACCGAATTAGGGTATCCTCGGAGTCCATGGTGCCGATTCGACACTCTCCGAACCAGCCGAACGGCATTGTCCGTCTTAGCAATTAGTTTATTCACAGTCTGCCTATTCGTACCTCCCGATTCTATAATCTTGCCCAGAACCTTGATCGAGTCGACCCTATATAGGTATGCGGCATCCGTCCTTTGTACGTAAGGTGATCTCCCTAGTCTCTAATGGTATACCCAGTCCTTGGGTTTCCGGCCTCGCTTTTTAATACTATATAAGAGGAGCTCCGATTTAGATGGGGAACACCTCAGACCAGTAGGTTCTAAATAAGCCTCTATGGTATCTATGGCCTCTTGAAGGGCTCCCTCCTAAGCACGAGGTCGAGAGATATCGAATCCCGGCCACGGCGGCCGCGTTTCGATGGGGGCGAAAGGCGAAAACACCCGTGTACTTAGATTTAGGTGCACGTTAAAGAACCCCAGGTGGTCGAAATTTTCCGGAGTCCCCCACTACGGCGTGCCTCATAATCAGGTCGTGGTTTTGGCACGTAAAACCCCATAATTAAAAAAAAGGGCTCCCTCCACATTTCCATCACTACCTCTCGTGCACCAAATGGTGATGTCATCAGCATACATATTGGTAGGCTTAATTCCATCAATTTCCAGAAGCCGCCTGCTAAGTCCTACCATGGTTATGTTGAACAAGGAAGGGAAAATGACAGCGCCCTGTGGCGTGCCTTTGCCACCAAGTTCGAGTAAGGGCGATTGCAATTCAGCTGCCCGGAGGCTAGCCGTGGCTCAGTGGCAGCTTGGGAGAGAGTTAGTGCTGAGTCTTTAAAAAAAAATCTCGCGCCATTCCACTACTGTGAAGGTGGATTACCAGCGAAGCAATTTAGCACACGACATAAAGGTGGCACAGAATTTAGATCAAAGGTATGGGCAAATTTTATTTCTCTTTAGCGGCGATGGCGGTCATCCCGAAGACACACGCACTTTTATTTTGATCGGCGGCATACATTCGCGTGGAAGACTACCGTCACCTTGGGGAGCCGGAGGAAACTAGACAGGCGCAATGGGACCGCCACCCGGGGGAAGTAGACACGCAAGCGCTTGGAACGATGACAAAGGGAGGGCGATGTGAGCGTACACATGGCCGACGCAGGTCGCACAGCGGCAAATGTTTGAGAAACCTTTATTATCTATCTGAGAGTCTACTGGTTTTGAAAATGGTGCCTATTGATAACTAATATACTGAAAATGCATATCCAAGGATGAGACATAAGATTTTGCATAGAATGAAGCGATTTTGTATAAAATTCTGGAGCTGAGTTTTTGCACACACAGATCTGTTGACGGACACGAAAAATGTATAGAACCCTAGCCATAGACAGCTTCGCTGTAAAAATTTCTTTTAAAAATTGTGCAGTAACCATCGGCGATGATTGCCAAGTGAATAGCCAGAACGAAAGAGCGAGAGAGAATGAGCGAGCGGAAGAGCCAGCTAGAAAAAGAGCAGGAGGGTGAGCGAGAGAGATTGCCCGAAGGTTCGAACTATGGAGTGACAGAGAACAAGCGGGATAGTGATGGAGAAAGCGAAAGAAAGAGCGAGATAGAACGCGAATTAACGTTTTTTCTTTCCGAATCCGACCACCTACCTCGCAAACCGCCAAAGAAAGCTATTCGCTGCCGTGAAAATTAGAAATAAATATAAAAGTAAGCTTCCAAATTTTCATCATATATTAAACGGAAGTGAAGCACAATATATTAGGGGCGTCGCGGAGTCACGACAGGGCAACAAGAAATTCAAATTATGCAGATCCGATTAATTCACACTTTTCACCTTGGAATTCTATGTGAAGCGTAGCTTTCCTGGCAGCGTGTAATTAAATGCTATGAAACTGTTCTGTATTTTGCATCAGTGATTTCGTGCCTGCCCGGCAAATCAGCTAGTCTCGGATCCCCACCATGCGACCCATTGCGTAATCCACGTACGTAAACGCGTATTACATTGTTTCCGGGATTATCCCACTTTTCATCATGCCAGCTCTTTGATGAGCCCTGTTTATTATTTCACTGTATCGACCGGCCCACGTACCTTACTGGGCTAGAAGACAACTGACCACGATATCCCAGGAAAGAAGGCGTAGAAAGTTTCGCTTCATTAAAGGAATTATACGCTTCACGGCCGCTGGCTGTCCAACGGCCGTGCTCTTCACATATATTTAGGTACCGTTTGTTGTATCGCTGTGGAACACACCAGAGGCTCCGGAAGTATATCTGATGTGTGATGTCGGGGGTCTCATGTCGCATCTAGTAGTTCACATCTCTCTTTCGCATATATATATATATATATATATATATATATCATAAGAAGCCAACAAACACATCAAGGACAACATAGGGGAAATTACTTGTACTTACTAATTGAATTAAAGAAATGATAAATTAATGGAAATGAAAGTGGATGAAAAAAAAATCGCTGTTTCACCGAAAAGACGAAGCATCGATGGCGATAGCACATTAGTGGACAGCTATACAAAGTATAAGGATGGTAGTTTTATCGGCCGTATAAACTTGTAAACATATAGCACACTAACTAAATTATCAAAAACGGTGTCACGCGCGCACAAGCAAACTGAAGGCATCTCACACGATGACCGCGGAGACTGGCTGTCAAAACGTTGGAGTGAGTCACCGCAGCAGCAGCAGCGAGCGAAGCCGGCGCTCGCATTAACGCGATGTTAGCCGCGAAACAAAGGGAGGGCCGACTCTGCCCCGCCGCAGATGGCTTTCAAGATACAGCCGCGCGGGCAGCGCTTACGCCGCAGAACGCACCCTCCCCTCCCCCTGGAGCCTTCCATCCCGGCGGCGTATTTACAAATGCTAGAAGGTACAGCGGGGGCGTGGCACTGCGGGTCATGTGACTTCCGCTTAACACGGGTTGTCATGGCAATCGTGAAGCTCCTAGGTGCCTAGGGACGTAATCGCTTAGGGACTTTTGAGGCACTGGTCTCCACTGAGCGCGGCTCGCTTATCGCCAGGACCGGGCGGCGTCGGGCGCAGCGACTTTGCATCCCACGTGCGGCGCGGCCGCAGTAAAGCGCGGCCCTCCACCTCCCTACCCTGCCTCCGGAGCGTTGTGGGTGACTGGAAGACTGCACGCTTCCTTCCCGCTTCCCGCCCTTGTGTGCGCGCGCGAGCCGCGACTGCCGGCTCACCGTCACGTGGTTTCACTCGCTCATACAGCGTACGGCGCGCGGCGAGAATTTTATCGCCGGTGTACTTTATACACGACCTCACGACGACGACGACGGCAGAAATTCGCCTAGAGTGTCCATATGATTGCTATCGCAATAAAACAACTTGCCGCAGGTAGGGAACGATCCCACGTTTTCGTATTACGCGTGCGATTCCAGAGGGCGGCGAGTTTGGGCGCGTTGCTTGCGCAATTCGTCGAAACTCTGGCACAAGCTGACAACATCGGCGACGGTTTGTGGGCTTTTTTGCCAATAGCATTTGAAATGCGTCATCAGCTATTCCATTGAAGATTTGCTTGATCTTGTCCGACTCGTGCATCGACTGGTTTATACGCTTATACACAAGTCGACCACGTCTTCAATATAGCTGGTGAAGTTCTCACCGGATTGTTGAGCGTGTTCACGAAGTCGCTGTTCTGCGCGGAGTTTGCGTACCGCGGGGCGGCCGAAGATTTCTGAAAACGTATTGAACCACGCCCAGTTATTAATCTCCGCTTCTTGGTTCCGGAACCAGAGACTGGCGACGCCAGTCAAGTAAAAGATTACATTGGTCAGCCTAGTCGCATCGTCCCATTTATTGACTGCGCTCACCCTCTGGTAAGTTGTCAACCAGTCCTCGACGTCTTGATCGTCAGTATAGACGGACCATCTTTGCGGGGATGGTGCCCGTTAGCCAGCAGCGTCTCCTGCCCCCGCTTGGTGTGTGACCATCTCCGCGGTGCGAGCTGCACCTCTGGCGTTCGCTGAGGAGCGCTTCCGCCTGCTTCTCCTCTGTCGCCGTCTTCGGGCCTGGCGTGGGACCGGGGACAACGTGGTCTCCTATGCGCCGCGGCAGCTTCCAGCTTCTTCGTTGGAGAAGGGCAGTGCCGGCGCGGGTGACATCATCAACACGATGGTATCGGCACCACCTCTGGGAGAAGCTGCGTCTCTCGGTGGTACAAGGTGTGAATTTCCACAGTCGGCTCCGGAGGACGTGGTGAGCGGTGTCCGGTTCCGGTGAGGTTGCGAGAGCTCGAGGCCAGTTGCCAACGGTAGCAGCGGCGGCACCTTTTGAGGCGCCGCCGCTGCGATCTTCCCCTTCTGTTATCTGCTTGGTACGGTGTAGGGATGGTCGATTAATATTTTTATTCGATTAACGATTAATCATTCACTTTAGCCTTTAATGGATTAATCGCTTTCGATGCAGGGTTTTTCATCCATTAATCGAAATTCTTGCCGGGCACTTTAAAAGGGTTAACACATAGTTATCTACTTTTGTAGGACCCTATTTTAATGTTTGGGAGGTTGAACCAAGTTAGAAATGCAAGTGTATATAAAGTTTAATCTTTAATTTGTTAAAGACTAAATAGAGTTGGCGCTAGTGGCCTTTGAAAATATAAACATTATATGTTATAAAATGGCACTTAGAGCAGCATTAAACATGATAAATGGCACTAGTGAATCCATGTACAATACAGTTAAACAAGAAATAAGAAAAATGGCAGAAGTCAAATGTGAAGTCCAACTAAAATATGCAAGTGATTACAATATGCACAGGGGAGAAGAAAATTACTGGAGTGAGGCGGAAGTCAACACGTCTGACGCTGGACATCAGAGACCATCCAATTCGTCGTGCAACTAGTGTTCGTTTCCTGGGCGTCACCATAGACGGCAAGTAACTGTGGCAACGCGTAGTTGAAAATTTTGTGGCTGCATCAGTGCAAATAGTCAACGCACTTCGTCCCTTGGCAGGTGTACGTTGTGGAAACAATCTAATGTCCATGCTTACACTCAACTCTGCACTTATAACAAGCCGCATTCTCTATCAGTTGCCACTCATATCACCATTGCCGAGTCAATTCGAGCGCTTAGAGGCAGTATATAGAAAGGGGCTTCGCTTGGCGATGGGAGTTCCTCGGGCAGCTTCAAACAAGAAGGTTACTCCCCTGATTGGAGCATGAATCATGTGGCACTTTAGATACCAGTGTGCACGGGAACAAGAGCGCCGCGTACCGCAATTTCCCTGCTCCGGCCATGGGCCACTTGTGCTTATCTTTTTCCGCTGCAGCTGTACATACATATATACATACATACGTACATGCATACATTACTATAGGGATCGAGGTTAGGTCCACTGTAACAATGCGTGAGTCGACGAGCGAAAGAACAAGGAACGGTTCAGGCCGATGGCAGGAGCAGAAGAGACTATTGTAACGAAGAAGTGCCGGTCAGTCAGGCGCATCACCAGCGCTTTACGCACGGGGCCAGTTCTGACTGCTCGCAGGGCTCTTGACTACCGCACCGAGTTCGACCTCTCACTCCTTGCGTATCCTGTCAATATAAACACCTTAACATTTGGTGGAGGTGCTGGGTACGACTCCATCAACGCTGGAACTTCGAAGCCGAACCCTTCATTCATCTCGGCCCATGCCGGACGATCCCGCCCAACCTTCTCGAACCATGCCTGACGATCCAGCTCAACAAGCTGCAGTCACGGCACCAACTGTCATCTGTCCTGACGTGCAGTGTCAGAGGGATCCTGCGATTTTTGTGGGTACCGGTGATCAGCACGTCGAGAACTGGCTTGCCTCGTACGACAGAGTCAGCGCGCACAACCACTGGAACGACAGGGAAAAGCTCAACAACGTAATTTTCTACTTCAGCAACGTTGCACATTTGTGGTGTCGTAACCACGAATCCGACATCCCGACATGGTCGGCGTTCAAGACCAACATCACGGAAGTCTTTGGTCGTCCTGCTGTACGTAAACTTCAGGCCGAACAACGCCTGCGCGGACGCGCCCAGCAACCAGGTGAGAATTTCACCAGCTACATCGAAGACGTCGTTAATCTGTGCAACAGAGTCGACGCAACGATGCCAGAAGCCGACAGTGGCAGATGGAAATGCAGCGGTTTCTGCATAGCGTGGGAAATGATCCACTGCAACGATAACGCAGCGGTTGCCAGCCCCAGTACGCGGCAGCGGACCGTAAAGGTCGATTCCGACGCGATCAAAAGGACGGGACGGACAAGGAAGCGGCTGCAAAGGTGCGGCAGTGGAAGTATAGGGACCGACTTTCGGCGCTGGCAGTCGAGGCAGCAGCGGACGTACTTGCGAACGAACTTGTACATGCCAGGCTATAGTAATACTGGAGCCTAAGGTGTGGGGTCTCACACGGGCTCTTGAGACAAAGGAAAGACAACACAGTAGTGCAAACAATCACAAGGGCATTTATTGCGCCTTTCATACACCAATGCACACTAGCCGAATTACTACCAATAGAACATTCACACGGGCGCGCGACAAATCAAGGAAGTCCGACTCACCGCGACCCGATAGCGAGCGAATACGTTCGCCCCATGCTATGACACCATCGCCTAGTCGTTCACGTGTACAGTCAAGCGAACGGTGGCGCGCTCGAACGATCCGTGCTCGTCCATACCGGTGTCCTTCTCTTAGCCTCGCGCGACGGTCGCGCGAAGCGGGCCGGAGCACACGCGAAGCGTTCGTGCGTGTTGGTCGCCGATCCCAATCCAAAGAGAGCGCGCCTTCGACCTTTTTCTCCTAAGTCACCTCGCCGTTCGGTGGCGTTAGCATTGCGACACTCGCGCCATCTCTCGCAACGCGCCGCAACCACTACGACCACCGCCAGCACTTAGCCACGCGGTGAAGCCGGACCACAGGAGACGCGTGAGAGTCGCGCATCCCCACATCCCCCCAACCTTAAATCCCTACATACTCCGGCGAAACATGTCACAAGGTCTATCAACGCGCGCGTCGCGAACAAAAGTTAGTACATGCGACAGTGGCGCCGCTGAGGAAATGTCCACACGTTATCCACAACATGCGAGCCGACATTGTCTCTGGGGTGCACCGCTGGCGTCCGTTGGTCACAGCACCAGCTTTGCAGATTCGACGGCACGACTCCAGCCCAGGACTCCGGAAACGGCGACGCAGAAGTCGGCACGAGCAAGCGTCGCTCACGCCGACGCGCCCTGCTGACGAGAGCCGCAGTAGCCGTTGGTGACTGCCGCCTCTTTTCCCAGCCGCCGAGGGTTGCGCGAGCCGGACATAGGCGGCCGCCGAAGTCGCTGCGCCGCCAAAGCCTGGGGTAGCTCGATTGTAGTCCGGGGCAGCAGCGCAGACGATGTGCAGGTGACACCAAACCAGGGGTGACTCCGCTCACGCTGCGTACACTCAACGCACTCGACAAATACTACAGTAGTGCAAGGGAGAGGAATTCGGCATACGCATCGCCCACGTGGTACGATGTTCAATTCGGCTAGCAAAATTTCGGGCGGCATTTCAGATGTCAAGCTCACGTGAACAAAGCTTGCTTTCTTGAATCGAACGAGTAATTTAAATTCGTTCGAGGCTAACTAAAATGAGAGAAGCAAAGTGCGACACCTCAACACGACGGTCCACCAGGTTGTGTCCCTCCACGTGCGACAGGCGGCTTCGTAAAGCCTTAGGCCTAATGCGTCGCTACCCTGACAACAACCGGCATCAAAAAAAAAAAAAAAACATCACCCAAAATGGGCACAACAGGCAGCCGCGAGGAGACGTTAGCTCTGTGAGGTGGTCCTACCCCGCTCGGTGCACGCAGCATCCGAGTTGACGGCGCCCACCGTCCCAGACGGTGTCGGAGCGCCCGGTGCCAGGCCGCAATACCAGTCAGCCCGTAGCGGCACCCGTGGCCCGCGGCCACCCGACTCCCTGAGCCGCGACTTCCGAAGTCAAAGAGATAGAAGAAGCTATTTACATAAGAAATTCGGACCACCCACGAGGCTTCCGTACTCGCTCGCTTCAGGCTTGCCAATGCTCCGCGGGCGCTAGGCCTCGCTCTCCCAGGATGCAGACCACGTGGCTCTCGTATACCGACGAGTGTACAGTACTTCAACAAAACACTCGCGAAAAGGCTTAACATGTTGAAATGTTCAAACACGCTACAGCAACCGTCGCCTCGCTCAAGAAAGCACGCCGCCGAAACTAGCGATCAAAATCCACGCTAGGACTACGCTTCGGTTGAAACATCTCGAACCGAGCAAAACAGTTAATATTATCGTCCGATGCCCCAAGAGCCCAACGTTGGGCGCCAGATGTGGGGGTCTCACATGTATTCTTGGGACAAAGGAACGACAACACAGTAGCGCAAACAATCACAAGGGCATTTATTGCGCCTTTCATACACCGATGCACACTAGCCGAATTACAACCAATTGAACATTCACATGGGCGCGCGACAAATCAAGGAAGTCCGACTCACCGCGACCCGCTAGCGAGCGAATATGTTCGCCCCATGCTGTGACACCATCGCCTAGTCGTTCACGCGTACGGTCACGCGAACGGTAGCGCGTTCGAACGATCCGTGTTCGTCCATACCGGTCCCCGCTCCGAGCCACGCGAGACGTCTCGCGAAGCGTGGATCGGCGCACGCGCGGCACGTCCGCGTCGCTCACCGATCCCAACCCAAAGAGAGCGCGCCTTCGACCTTTTTCTCCATAAGTCACCCCGCCGTTCGGTGACGTTAGCATCGCGACACTCGCGCCATCTCTCGCAACGCGCCGCAACCACTACGACTACCGCCAGCACTTAGCCACGCGGTGAAGCCGGACCACAGGAGACGCGTGAGAGTAGCGCATCCCCACAGGCGGGTGTAGGTCTTTAAAGGGATTGAGACACCAAATTTGTGGCTTGCGCGTTGTTTCTTTCAAACGTTTCTTATTGCCCCAGAAAGCATGATACACGCTGGAATGTTCATATATTCTCGCTAAATAATTTAATATCGCATCATTTATGTGCACCATTTTCGGTTTCGGTTTCTCGGCGCCGAGTTGGACAGTGACGTCACTGGCTAGGAAGCTTGGTCACGTGGGCCCACAAGGCTGTGACGCACGCACTGCTGCATCGTCTGCTCTCGCACACACGTTTTGTACCAGCGCAGGCAAACAAACCCACGCCGACAGCTGCCATCGCTAGCTGCGGCAGCTCCGATTCCGACTCTGCGTCCGCGTCCCATGCAGCTTATACTGCACTCTAGACTCGAGGCTCCCGAGGCTTGCCCCGTTCTGTGGGTCACCGCTCATTGTACGTCACTCTAATGTGGTATGACGTCACTAAAACGCGTTATGCTTCCAACACAGTGACGTCGATGTTAATCGCGCTAGCGATGGGTCTCGATCGCGAGAACGAGCATTTAGGCACTCTTTGGAAGCGAATTAAAATATATTTTAAACGTTTGCTGTTCCCAACACTTCATGTTGAGTGTCCTTTCATACAGAGGAAGCCTACAACAGGCCTTTTATACCCTCAAAATTTGGTGTCTCAACCCCTTTAACACGCCACCGTGTGCACATTGGGGATCAATGTGAAGCGATGCGCATAAATCAGCCCGAAGATGACGCGGTATTACGAGGAGCGATTGCCGACCCTCGGGGAGATAGTTGCGACGGTAGAGGAGTTGATCGCGAATAACAAAGTGATGCGCCTGCCGCCGTAGCGTCCTAGATGCTGTAACAGTAGCAGGATCAGCGAGAAACTCCAAAAGCTAAGAAATCCATGGGTCTTTGCTCTGCTCAGAGCGCATGTCATCGATGGCACGTGCTGAGAGGACAAAATTGAGTGGGCAAAGGATGTGCGCGTCAGGTGAAATGGGCGGGAGAGAGCGTCGGCATCGGTGTGCTTGCGTCCAGAGCGGTACACGACCTGGATTTCGACTTTTGCGAACGGAGCGCCCAGCGTGCGAGGCGGCCAGAGGGGTCTTTCATAGAGGAGAGCCAGCACAGCGCATGGTGGTCCGTTACTACATAAAATTGGCGGCCGTATAAGTAAGGTCGAAATTTCGTAAGGGCCCAGAGTATGGCTAAACACTCCTTTTCTGTAACAGAGTAGTTTAGCTCTGACTTTGTCAGCGTGCGGCTAGCATAAGCTACGATGTATTCGTCAAGACCACGTTTGCGTTGGGCAAGAACCGGCCCCGTGCGTAAAGCGCTGGTGATGCGCCTGACTGACCGGCACTTCGTTACATTTCATACGCTGGAGATGCGCCGGGCTACCCGGCGCTTCTTCTTCGTTACATTCTATTTTATTCTTCTCTTTTTTTAACCTCGCTGCACGCAGCACGAGGAACGAGGCGCATGTCCATGCACCTGAGCGCGCCATAAATAAAAGGCGGCTGATGAAGATGACGATGGCCGCTAGAGTTACTAATGAAGCAGTCTCTCCCAGTGCGCCTTTTGGTATCTCAGGCCTTTTTCACGCAGCTATTAAGGCTGGGCGCGTTCTTCACAGGCACGGGGCGTCTCCAGCGGCTAATAAGTCGCTCCCATTTCCATGCGGTGGTGAACACCTTCCGATATTTAGGACTGCCATGGAATGGCCTGAACGGAGTAGTCTCGTCCCGCCATGGTCTTTCTCGGACTTTACCTGTAGCTTCAATGTACCCCGGCTACCGACGAAACGCACCATTCCAACTGCCGAAGCTAAGTTCCTTGTACTGAGGGAGTTCCAATCAGTCGGCCGAAGTGAACGGACGTGCCGTCGGCGTGCTCCGCAACCACCGAAACGCCGCGACCTTCACCAGCCGCCCTTGCCCGGGCCGTTTTCTCCGGGAGTTGTATGGGAAGTGGCCTTCTCACCGTTTCCCACGGTTCGTCGTCTTCTCGCTAGCCCGAACGCCTACGAGGCGCTCCGGCAACGCCTGCGCCGGCGGCACGGGCTCCGGCTCGGAGCTGACCTAACCATGGCTACGGAAGCAACTAGAGATTTCACGAGCACCGGAACGCTACACCGGCAAGCATCAAATGACGAAGACGGAATGGACCTCACCGGCCCCAGCACGTCGACAGGGTACTCAACCAAGCATACGGAGGTGAGCGGACCTACTCTAACTTCCACCAACCCCCCCGATGATGATGCAGACTGGCAAACGGTGCTAACGCTACGCCAACGGAAGCAACAAGCGTTGGAACGAAAGCGCGGCAAAGCGCCGGCCAAAGACAAGCTCGAAGTTAACACGGACACCAAGAGACCGCCCACTCCGAAAGGAAGAAAACTATCCAAGCTCCCACCACTACCAAAGGACGATTTCAAGATCGTCATACGACCGCATCAGGGCTTACCCCTACGCAACATCCTCACACCAGCAATGGCGACAGCAGTCATTGAAGCCTGCAACCATGAGTTTTCTGGGGAACAATTTCTCCTGCGAATCAAGCCAGGCTCTAACATAGCCATCCTCTCTACTCCGCACCAAGAGGTGGCCATGAAAGCACGGGGACTTCGCCTCCTGACCATCAACGACGCAGCCCATGCCGTCAAAGCATACGCGGCCACCGGGGAAGACGCACTGAGAGGGGTGGTGCATGGTATACCGCGACACACTCCGTCAGAGACCCTGCTTGCCAACATGCGGATTCGCACGCAAGGAGTCGAGCTGATCCAGGCCCGCATGATCGGCGATACCCAAAGTGCCACCCTTACGTTCAGCGGGCCCATACTACCGAGAACCGTATACTATTACGGAGGAGAGCTCTTGTGTCACCCCTTTCGTGCTACCATCCAAGTGTGCAAGCTATGTCGCGGCAAGGGACACCGCACGGACGTTTGCCCAAATCCTACGCTACGAATCTGCAAAATATGTGGGCTCGTGAACCCAAGTGAAGGACACCCCTGTGAACCTAAATGTGCCTCGTGCGAGGGGGCCCACCTTACCGGGGACAAGAGCTGCACCAAACGCTTAAAGCAACCGCAACAACCACGAGCATCGCGGACCCCACGTCCGCAGAACACCAGACCACAAAGATGGTTCTCCTCCGAGTACGGGGAAGAAGACAGCAGGGCGGGTCAAAGCCACAGAAGCAGAAGCGCCAGCACGGAGAGATCCCGCTCCAGATCCGCGCAGCGCACTGCCGCCTTCACCCAGTCCACAAGTACGCAGGAACAAAGTTCCCGATCCCGGACCCCGACGAGCAACAGCCAGCAGCTGGGATCAAAGACCAATGCAAAGAATACACCTGCACAGGTAAGCTGGGCGGGAGTCGCGTCTTCCACGACCAAATTCATCGCGCAAAGTGAGGAATACAAGCGAGCCATCTCAGAGGGCAGACAACTTAAAGCAATCTTACACGGTAAAACGCAAGAAGTAGAAACACTCAAGCGACAGGTAGCTATGCTGACGGCGCAAATGGATCAACTTAAATCCAAACCACCCACTCCGACACCGCAACAGCAAACACAACCACCACCACCACCACTCGCGACACAAACAAAACAGCCAACACAACAACCACTGTCACAGCGGCCACCAGCAGAAACACAATCCTCGCCACAAGATGCGACAACACAAGTGACACTACAGCAAGTAGAACACATGTTTGCATTACAGCAGCAACAATTTCAGCAAATGCAAGAGCAACTACAAGCGCAAATGCAGCAGATGTTTACGGAATTCCAAGAACTAAAACGATATGTAGACGATTCAGTTCAGAAGTTCCAACGGCCGCGCAAACGACGACACAGCCTCGCCTCGGGCCAGCTGAGCGCGAAGATCATGGACACCACTGACACTGAGGATACCACAACCTCCGAAGTTCCTCATCATGGCTAACAACACAACCAGGCAACAAGAGAATCTCACTATGTGGCAATGGAACTGCCGATCACTACACAACAAACACGCGACACTAACACAATACATCAAGACGGCGCTAGTTCCTCCCGACCTCATCTGCTTGCAAGAGGTGGGGAAGCGACCGAGACCCATAGAGGGTTACTGCCTGTACACGAACCCGGATCACCCGATGGTGGCAACGCTGGCTCGAAAAGACCTTGCGATCAGCAGTGCCGCAGCACCGGGAGTAGAAATCCAGCACCAAATTATAACAATCTGGCCAGTGAAGAAGGGACGACCAAAGTGCGTCTTGGTTAACGTCTACAGTTCACCCAGAGACCAAAAAGCTGACTTCTCACCATTACTTAACCATGTATCCACCCTCCTCGTGCGACGTGATAGGCTAATTCTCCTCGGAGATTTCAACGCCTGGCATTCAGAGTGGGGATACAAGAGAGACACGGCGAAGGGCTCCAACCTTCTCAGAACGACACAGACACATGAACTCTTGCTGATCACGCTGCCAGGCGTCCCCACCAGAGTAGGCAACAGCGTGGCTCGCGATACCACGCCTGACTTAACTTTTGTTAATGACGACAGAGGAGTCACCTGGAGCAACCTGGACGAGACGCTAGGCAGTGACCATTACATTATAAATGTAACCTGCAACACGGCAAAAGTACGCCAATCCCTGGGGACGGCCAAACTCACTGACTGGAAAAAGTACAGAGAAAAACAGCAGACAGCCAATTCAACGCCAACCTCTGCAGGAGAATGGAGCGCTTTTCTTAAAGAAATCTACAAGGCCACCACCAAAGAGTATCAGACCACACCGGAAACGCCGGCGGTGGACAACCACCTGGCACACCTCTGGGAGGCCCGCCGAAGTCTATCAAAGCGTTGGAAGCGACAAAGACACAACCGCAAACTCCGACGCCGGATAGACCAACTGGCAGAAGAAGCCAACGTCTACGCCATACAGCTCAATAACAACAACTGGCGAAGTTTTTGCGACTCCCTACGAGGCACCTTGAGCACCAAGAAAACCTGGGCTATCCTCCGTTGCATGCTGGACCCATCAAGCACACGTACGCAAGCGAATAATGTCATGAGGAAACTCGTCGGAGAATATCCAGGCACAGAAGACGAGCTCATCCAACTACTAAAGAACACTTACACCGGAGAAGCACAGATGCCTTCACCTAGCCCCAGAAACTATCACGGCCAAGAAAACGGAGATCTGGACGCCCCTATCACCTTCGAGGAACTCTACACCGCTACTCAGGCATTCAAGAAGAACACGGCACCGGGCCCCGATCGAATTACCAATGCAATGCTGAGAAACCTAAGCGACTCGGCCATCCAACAGCTAACCGATTTCTTTAACGACACGGTATGGAAACCCCACGGCCGACTACCCTCGGAATGGAAAACGGCAAACGTTATTCTAATACCGAAGCCGGGGAAACCGCGCGAACTAGGCCAACTACGACCCATCTCGCTCACCTCCTGTCTGGGCAAGCTTTTTGAGCGAGTCGTCCTCACCAGACTCGAGAGACACATAGAGCAAAACGATCTGCTTCCGGCCACAATGCTTGGCTTCAGGAGAGGGGTATCGGCCCAAGACGTCTTCTTACTGCTAAAAGACGAAGTCCTCAATCCCCCGTCGGGTAGTCCAGACAGGATCTTGCTCGCACTCGACATTCAAAAAGCATTTGACACTATCTCGCACTCCACGATTCTTGAGGGACTCGATGACGTAGGATGTGGTGATAGAATACATTGCTACGTGCAAGACTTCTTGAGCAACCGCACCGCCCATATTGGGATAGGTACGACACGATCACTCGCATATGACCTACCGGGGCGAGGCACCCCTCAAGGCTCTATACTATCACCGCTGCTTTTCAACATCGGCCTACGCAAACTGGCACTACAACTGGAGGAGCACAGAGACCTCGGGTGCGCCATATACGCGGATGATATTACGCTATGGGCCACTCAAGGCTCGTACGGCGACCGGCAAGATATCCTCCAAAGAGCCATTGACACGGTCCAAACCTTCACGAAACAAGCAGGCATGAAATGCGCCCCGGCCAAGTCGGCATACCTACACATTAGGCCCAAGCATACACAAGCGAACAGAGCACCGACCCTACAACTCTTTCTCGATGGGGAACCCATCAAGAGGACAACAAACATGCGGGTTCTCGGGATGCACGTACAAGAAACGGGCAGCGTTTCCATCGCGCTCTCTAAACTCAAACGCACTGTAAGCAGCATCACTGGACTTATCAACAGAATCGCGCGCGGCAAAGAGGGAATGACGGAGGCGGACACTTTGCGATTGGTGCAAGCCTTCGTCATTAGTCGCATAACTTACGCACTGCCCTTTCAAGCCACGCGCCGCACCGAGACCGATCAAGTGGACAAATTGATTCGAATCGCCTGTAAGGCCGCGCTCGGCCTTCCGGCGAGCACAAGCACGGAGCGCCTCCGGGAGCTAGGGCTGACCAACACATATGAAGAGCTCGCCGCAGCCACGATGATCGCCCAGCGAGAGCGTCTTAACGCGACGCCCCAGGGACGTTGTCTATTAAGACGCCTGCACTACCCCCTGGCGCCGCAATTCTGCGGGGACGAGACTCAACTGATACCACTCGCTCTGCGAACACGGCTACATGTGTATCCCATCCCACGCAACATGCACCCGACATACCACGCAAGACGAAGACGAGCCAGGGCGACAGCCCTGCTACAGAGGCAGGGCCACCCGGACACGTATTTCGCGGACGCAAGTCTCTACCCCCACACAACACGAACCCCCGCCTTCGTGGCGGTCGCGACAAATCGGGCACGCATGGTCGCGGCTGCGTCCTTGCGCACCTCGTCCAGCGCAACGGCGGAGGCCGCAGCCATCGCCCTAGCCGTACGAGCCGCCGAAGCAAACGGTCAATCGGCACACGTGCTAACGGACTCTCAGGACGCATGTCGACTATACATGCGGGGAGTTTTGCCGGCCAGCGTCGTGCGCATCCTCGGACCAAGACTAACTCACGACCATGGGATCACATGGTGCCCGGCACACGCCGGAGTGGATGGCAACGAACGGGTGGACCGCCTGGCTCGAGATATGACAGGCCGAGCCGCGGATCACTCCACCCTAACGGAGCCCCCCACACCCGGCACGCCCCGAGAAATACTGGAGCTGCAAAGACTCGGCCGACAAACAAAGGCTCCTCCCAATCCCAAGCTCAACAGGGTGCAGGCAAGGGACTGGCGCCGCCTACAGACGAACACCTTTCCTCACTTGCACAGGCTACATAAGATATACCCCGACAGACACAAAGACAAATGTCCCTGGTGTGAAGACACCCCGACACTCCAGCACATCACATACGAATGCCCGAGGCGCCCGGCACATGCCGTCTCGCCGCTAGTCAGGAACTCACTCGTTAACTGGTCGTGGGAGGCGCGACTCACCGAACTGGACTTGGGAAGCCAGCTGGCGACCCTCGACCAGGCCCGGCGAGCCGCGGAAGCCAGTGGGGCCCTGGAATAGGGGCTCCACCCATAGACACCAGTAAGATTTTTGTTTCAATAAAGTTGTTCTTCTTCTTGTACTGAACCACTTGAGCACAGCGTATCAAAACCACTTACAAGCGTACACAGACGGGTCGGTGTATGCACAAACAGATGGCGGCGCAGCGGCATTTTGCATACCCTCCCTTGATGTATCATGGGGTGGCCACCTGGATCGCGTAGTTTCCTCTACAACAGTAGAAAGCGCCGCAATTACCGTGGCCTTGCGAAAACTACGGGCCTATTCTGCACAAGATATCGTGGTACTGACGGACTGTAAGTCAGCATTGCATCTTGGCCTACCTCGAGAGGAGTTTACAAAGCAATCTCTAGCACTGATCAAAGATCTAATGAGCAAGGAATTTAACGTAAGCTTTTAATAGATCCCATCCCACGTAGGAATTGAAAAAAAAAAAAAGAAAAGGCTGACGCTCTTATTGCACGCCTAGCGCTGACACGTGTCCCAAAAGGGAGAGCGCCAAGCATTCTTCAGAACTCTTAGGATGCAATGCGTAATAACTTTAGGGCGATCCACAAGACTCGATCCGCACCAAACCTGCGTGATCCATGGACTTACTCACGAGGAAGTGACGCTGTTGTGCCGCATCAGAACCGACTCCGCGTACACCCCGGCTTGGTCATTGAAGTCTGGACGTTGCGCTTCCCCGCTCTGTGCCTTATGTGGTGATATCGGCGAGATTGAACATTTCATTAGGCTGTGCCCAAAGTTCGACCCAGAAAGAAACGCGATGGTCGACAGCCTGCAAAAGAGCGGAATTTAGCACAGGACCTTTGAGGACGTTGTTTTCCCCGGAGGGGCGGCAGCAATCAGGGAGAGAGTGCAACGAGCGCTGATTGCCTTCCTGTGAGACACGGGGCTCATTGACACCTGGTGACACACCCCTGAACTCAGAGGAGGCTCAGGCGGAAGAATTGCCGGCTTTGTAGGCTAACCCGGCCTGCTGCAACACCACCACCACCACCTCCAAAACCATGGTTTAGGATTTTAAGCCATGTGTTCTTTTCTACAGAGCGAAGGAATGTCAATTTGCTGGGATGTTTGGGTGAAACCAACACCTTCTTTGAATGGCCACACAGCCAGCATGCGGGAATAGACGCTCGGAAGCTACAGATTTGCTGGACTCGATATGAACTTGATCGCTATATCAAATATGTGCTCCAAACCGGCGCGCATGCTGTGCCACGTCTTTAGTGGACTGGGAGTGACACGATGATCAACGACTGGGGTGCTATAGTATGCCTTGAATTGTGAGGGCATTTCAAGCCTGCGGCGTCTGGTGGCGTGGTGGCGTGTGCGGAATGGGTGAAGAGAGGGGAAGCATTTGGCTCGGCATCAGTCGGGACTCGGAAAAACAGTCAGCAGTCGCTCTACCACGGCCGCACAGTCACTGCTCGTGCTGCGCCATTCTAGTACGATTTCAAAATTTTCGCGCAACTCCTGTCAAACTATCGAAAACGATTAATCGAACACGTCTAATTGATTAAGTCGATTAAATGAAAGGTGGACATCGATGAAGATTAATCGTTTTGCGGGATACTTTTGATCGATTAATCGTTCATCGATATTACCAACCCTAGTGCGGTGCGATCTATGTGCGGTGGCAAGGCATTGAGCGGCCGGCGGCACCTTCCAGCGACCTGCTGCGTGCACTCGTCAGAACGAGGTCGTTGAGAAAGGCCATGCCAAGTGTGTGTCCAGGAATGGTTTACGGCCTTCACAAGACCTCGACAACTCGGAGGTTGCACCACCTGGTCTGCCGCATCTTCGCGAGATGTACGTCCGGGAAGACAGTTAGGTTTAGGGCTTTCGGGTTCCTGGAAGACCTTGGCGACTCGGATGTTGCCTGCTCCGCCGATTCTCGTTAGGTGCAGCAGTCTGCAAAGTTTGTCCGCCGGCGAGGATGCGGTGCCGTCGCTGCAAGCTACCGTGGGCCAGTGCCATCATCGCCTTCGCAGAGGCGATTGTTATGCTGTGGCCACAAATAGACGAAAGTACAATTAATGCATGCATCGAATCTTCAAGCTTTGGTAACAGGACCGCAATTTTGTAGCGATGCCTTTTCCGCTGCCACTCCTTGCGCTTCGTCAGTAGTATAAGAGCGGCGCTCCGCCTGCGTTATATGGTATCATTCGGCAGAGAACGGTGGATGGACGATAAGGGCGGCATATAGAATCGAGCGGATTGCATCGATACAAGATCGTAGCGCAGGAGTCGACCGCGCACTCATAGCCAAATGACGGCGTTTTTTTTTTTTTTTAACACTCATTGTCCTCGTCGGCCGAGACATCGAGGGTGTAGTCGGCGCCGGTTAAACAACTTAAGTCGCCGCGACCGTGTCGCTAGTTAACACGTCAGTGAATAAATGCTGGACGCGCGGAGCCAACGCGAATGCACTCCCGAATGGCTTGCCGGAGTTCGCTTGCCCGACGGTTTGGGCGCGGTCGGTGCTGGATTAACTAGGCTTCCCTAATTTCGGTTTACAAGAGGTGTCTGTAACATAGCCGACCACCATGCTGCGGCGATGCCAGCGACGTATCAACGCCAAAATATCACTATTTCCGCTCAACTCGGCTCTCAAATTACACGCAGTCGTGCAGGCGGAGCCAGAATTATACAGAAGGGCGCACCTTAAGGTGTCCGAAATTTCGATCGTACTTGTACTTTAACTTTATGGGCCAGTGATGGTGCCTCAAAGTAGTCCGAATAATCGAGCTTGTTTGAATTGCTGGTGTCGAAATAATCGGTCGACGCCAGTAGTGAATCGGCCAGTTGCTGAACAGAGGCTTCAGCTTTACGAGGAAGAACATACCATTGAAAAATACCTGGTGTCGTCTGAAGCAATGACTGAGCGTTACGAGAGACTTATCAAGGCTGGCCTGGCTCAGAAGAGCATAGATGACATTGAGTCTGGCCAAGTGTTTCTGACTGATGCTAGAGCCTCGCTGAAAACATAAGTGTGAGCTGTCAATCAAAAAAATTATATCATTTAAAAGGCAACATCTGAGCAGCTTCCCTCAACTTGAAATAAACTAATTACAGCACACTGGGTGAACAGGTTTGGTGTCTTCATTTAAACTAAAGGGATACTCATGTATTTAGAAGCAGAGCAACATTGTTTTACATCAAGCAATTACTTTCTGCAATAGCGCTTGTCAATTTTAAGTGTTTGAAATAGCATAGGACGTGACCAGCAGCTGGCATATATTAGCTCCAAAGTGCAATTAGCTCCAAAGGCAACCCGCAAATGATCTGGCTCTCTCTTTGTCTTTATATATATATATATATATATATATATATATATATATATATATATATATATATATACTTCTAATTAATATTACAATAAGCGAAAAAGCCTCGAAATGCGTATGTCCGTTTTTATATTTATCAGACATAGATCTGTTTATGAATCACACATGGTGTACCATGGGGGGCCCGAGAAAATTTTATTTGAACTTGCATTTATTTCTCGTAACTACATAAAATCTCAAGATGATACAGGGACAAAAGGCAACGAGTGCCCAGAGGTCGCTGATCGCGCCCAGTAGCAGCAGTGCAGCGCACATTAAAAATGCGTATTTGATAGACAATTTCATTATTTAAACAAAGAATCGTACTTGGTATTTAAGTCTACAGCACGAATGTATCGCTAGTTAAGAAGTACAGTGCGCTAGTTAACGAAGTACAGTCAACATAAATGACTTGCAATATTCACAAGAAAAAAAGACAGCAGATGTGTGTGACCTTGGATAATTACTACCAAATTTACAGCGAAGCTGTTTCTTTCGAACTGTTTCAATGAAAGTTTCAGTTTCTTGTAATTATATCGCACAGTTTAAAAAGTTGCCCGTATATGACGGCGCCATTTGAAACCTTGCCCGCATGTAATGCTTAGAGCACTTCTTGTTGGAACGTTAAAAAAAAGCCAGTAATTCAATAACACACATGTTACTTCGCCATAACATTTACCATGGTGTTTACCAACATTTACCAAGACTGTTGGATCCAACCTCATTTAACTTCGTACAGAGAGTTTTCATAGCATACCACCAATTTTCGCTAAATGTGGTCTTGGTCGCGTTTATAGTTCTGTCAGGGCACTGGGCTCAATTCTGCCCCGCTCATTAGACAGGCTCATAACACTTGTGGGAACGCCAACATGATTATCAGGATCAGAGCCAACTGTGGACGAAGAAGACGAGGGACGCGCTAGCAGTGGCGCGAGGGACGCGCGAGCTGCGGCTGAGCGCCCTTGGGCGCGGCCGGCCGAGACTGGAGCCTGCTGGCGTGGACTGCGGGATCGAGCCGTTTCCCGCATAAGCGCCCGTAACGTGGGCCCCGGCTGCGTTCCGGGATGGATTATGGTAGTGGGGAAGGCTGACGGCGCCCGTTCCACAGCCAGTAGCGACTCCTACCCCGGCCTGGTGCGTGATTATTACCGCGGTGCGAGCTGTACTTCTGATGTTCGGTGACGAGCGCTTCCGCCGGCTCCTCCTCCGTCGCCGTCATCGAGCCTGGCGTGGGACCAGGTGGCGGCGTGGTCTCCTACGCGCTACTGCAGCTCCCGGCGCTGCCTTTCGAGAAGGGCACCGCCGGCGCAGTTGATGTCGGAGCGCGATGGCGAAGAGCGGCTCCATCCCTCGACGCTGCAGTGCGTGGTTTTACACAGACGGCTCGAGAGGACGTGGTGAGTCGTGTCCAGTGTTCCGGTGAAATTTCGGGAGCTCGAGGCCAGTTGCCAATGGTAGCGGCGGCGGCACCGTTAGAGCGACGATCTGGATCTGCGATCTTCCTCTCCTGTGACCTACGTGCTGCGATGCGGTGTGATCTCTGTGGTGGCGAGGCATTGAGCGGGCGGCGGCTCCATCCGGCGACCTGCTGCGTGCACTCGTCAGAACCAAATCGGAGAGTAAAACCAGACCAGGTGTGAGCAATACATGGTTGCGCTAACAGGTTTTCCTGCTAGCGCAACCATTTATTTCTCAGATCTCAACCAACTCGCCCAACAACAAGTTCTACTCAGACCAGGTGTGCGTCAGGGGACGGTTTAGGGCCTTTAGGTTCCTGCAGGACCTCAACCCCGAGGCTGCATCACCTGGTCTGCCCAATCTTCGCGAGGAGTCCGTCCTGGAAGCCAGCCAGGTTTAGGGCCTGCGGGTTCCTGGAAGACCTTGGTGACTCGGATGTTGCCGGCTCCGCCGATCCTCGTTCGGTGCATTAGCAGTCTACAAGGTTCGCCCGCCGGTAGGGGTGTCATGCCGTCGCTGCCAGCCACCGTGGGCCAGAGCCGTCAACGCTTTCGCAGAGGGAGGGGCAGTGTGAGAACGCCCACATGTTTAGCGGCATCAGAGCCAACTGTGGACGAAGAAGAGGGACGCGTGAGCTGCGGCTGGGCGTCCTTGGGCGCGGCCGGCCGAGACTGGAGCCAGCTGGCCTGGACTGTGGGATCGAGCCGTTTCCCATACACTCTAGAATGCTTCCATACGTAATTTATTGCGAAAGCCCCAAATACTCATCTATTTTGAACTTTACCAACACATCAAACATTATCTGGTCCTAAGAGTCCCAAAACATAAAGGAGCTGCTTCTTTTAGTTCAATGAGTACACCAGGCGAACTCAATATGTCACGCTTGAAAAAGTAAAAAGAAAAATAATGAGGGTTGAATAATTATTTGTAACGCTTCTAAATAAGCCACACACATTAAAACATCGCGGTACATTGTGCCTAAAATGCTGCCTATTCCGTCAAAAGTATAACAATCTGAAACGTAGAGTTCTCAAGTTCTTTAAAGCTGTATTTGATCAACAGGCATTTGCCATCGCACATAAACATGACGTATTGTTCCTCCCAGGGGTGCTATGCAGGATGCGCCGAGTTTCTCGTTCACCCGAGTTTTACCCGAGTTTGCTCGATGGCAGTCAGTGAACGAAGATAGCAAGGAACGTGCAATAACAGCAGGCAAAAAGAAATGTCGAGATAAAGCCGCGTATGACAACATGAGCGCACCCTGCGCGGCACAGTGCTGCCGGGCTTCAAGCACAGAGGACTGCGCAACAAAACGCGCCAGCGCCGCGTATTGTTATCAACGTATTATCGCAATTTAGCAATACCGTCACTGTCCCGCTGTCTGTCTGCACACTTGACGAGAGCCGCTTGCCACGCCTTTCTCGGGCGCGTCAAGGGCGTGCCTTCTTTTTCGGGCATTATCTTTCTATCCTCCGTCGAATGCGAACAGGGCACATGCGGTGCATTCTTGCACCTATACTTTCCCTCAATCGAATACTTTGAAATACAACAAATAAAATAACCAACATTGTACTTCCTAAAGTATCGTTTTTTTTTTGTTTTGAATGCTGTAAATTTGTGATGACAAACGGACATATAATGAATTATTAAATTTTGTACTTTTTTGCCGCGAGTGGCGACAGTGAGGCGAAAGCTTACAAGCGGATACATTCTAGAGGGTCACACGCACGAGGGAGTTCATGCGGTGAGCAGTCGCCAGGGGCGCTGCAGTGCTATGTTCGATAACGTCAGTCATGACAACGATCTGCCCATTCCCTGTCTAATAGGGGAATGGCAACGCAGCGCTGCGGCATGGCTGTTCACCGCAGGTGCTTCACTGCGGCGGCTATTAAGGCCGCCGCTTTACCAACTGAAACGACACTTTAGCCATAGAGACGGGAGCAACGGCTGTCGCTGCAAAATGGCTGTGCGGTATTCTGGGTCCGTAGTGACGCAGCACAATGAAAATGCACCAGTTTATCTGCGCGCGCGAAGTCTCCGCGATGCATTGCGAACACGAGCGTGCTGCCCAGCGACACAGTTCGTCGCTTGTCACCGCTTGCCCATTGAAGGTGCCTCCGTGCGCATGTGCGCAGAATTTGAGTGTGTTGTTCACTCCAATGTGCTTGCCGATTGCCTCTGCTGCTGAGCTAACAGCGATCGCAGATGGATATCGTAACGACAGCGCAGCAATCGCATTTTGGTGGATGAGGGCTCTTGTGTGCAGTTAGGAAATTAGACTTCGAACGCAGGAAGGTGTTGCAATTGTTTAGTGTGCCGTGCTTGTGATGACAAAATGCCATTGCACTGGGTGTGTTTGCGCTGACCGCTGACCGTGTTTGCTGCACTATATCACTGACAGAGCAGCCATCTCAAATGACAGCTGCGATACGTAGTCGTTGGAAAACACTACGCACTGCTCAAGATCGTCGTCCACCACGGCGCATCGACGCCTTGCAAGCAGCTACAGTGACGTGCGGATAATTATTTGCTGTGCGCTACGTAGCCACAACGCAGGCAATGAACCGTGTTGTGGGGTCATCACAGCCCAAGAAGACATATGCATAAGGCAGCGAAAGTCGACGCTTTTTTTATATAGTGGTGCTGAGTACATCACCGATGACAGTGCGTTGTGCGTGTTTTATTTCGCCGGTCAAGATTGTTAATGCCTCTCAGTTCCGCACCACGTCGCTGTTGTCGAAAAATACGTTGGGCGTGGCCCAACCGTAGTGGGCGCGCACAAGAGTTACATGCCTCGCTCGGGGCGTGACCTATGGTTTTTATTGACACGCGAACTCGGGCCAAACTCGTACATCGCGAAACCCCCCTCGAGTTAAACTCGGGAGCATGGCGGCGGCAGCAGCAGCCTGTGTCATCGCATCCAGCGGCGACAAGCGTCAATATGACCATCTGGACCCGTTCAGCTACATCACCGACGTAGAGTTTCAGCGTCGTTTTTGCCTTTCCAAAACGTCAGTGCGCTGGCTGTGTGACGAGTTAGGCGAGCGCCCTTGTCTGCGGCGACTGCGTGGCGGGCATATTATGCTTTCCGAGCACAGACTGAAGTGACTAGGCTGCGGAGGAAAAGTTCTTGCGATCGCTTCGGCTCTCTCCTGTTTCAAACGCTGCTCGTCCACCGCGCCCTAGCCCCACGCCAGGTCCGGCGTCGTGATCGGAGTACTGGGGCACCTACGAGCACCTGGGGTTCAACCCGGGCCAACCAACCTGCGTAGGCAAAGTGGTCACATTATATTGGAAGACTCAGAATGGAAGCCGGGCTGCAGCCTTCCGATGCAACAGGTGCCGAAATCAGTTTTCGCAGTTACACGGTAAAGCTGCACTGCACGGTCAGAGAGGCGAAGGACGTTACTTCGCCAACACGGACCGCCTCGGCCATCCGAACGACCACCTCTCCAGGCGGCAAATGATTTGGCTCACGTACTGCGTGAGCAAAAGCGTAGACATATGGCTGTTGAAGGAGATGACCGGCGACTTGTTTCCTCTATAGGAGCACACCATTGCCGACAGGACGAACTACCCCCGTAATGTCGCGAGGGACGAGCTGCTGGCGCGACCTCCAGTTGGTACCCCGGGTAGATAGCGCAAATTGATGAGTGCCTTCTTCGCGGAGAGCAAAAGTATACAATCGAGGCCGCCTAATGACGGGCGACAACTTTCCGCCAGCCGCCAAAATTACGGCGGTGTTAAAGTTGGGGGCCCATGGGTCTTCGGCATGTTCTGCGCGACCAGAGGGGTGTTGCGACTTTCAAAGTCTACCGACGAAAGGCGGCGGCGCTAGGCGCCATTATTGCAGCCAATGTTCAACCGGGGACTATTATTCATAGTGACGAATTGGCCGCATACAAATGTATCCCAAATTTAGTGGATGCTAACGGGGCTATGCCTCAATCCGCATTGGTAGACAGTCAACCAAAGCGTGAACTTTGTGGACCCCATCACGGGCGTTCACACGCAAAAAAAGAAAGTTATTGTCAAAAAGTGAAGCGCTCCCTCGTCAGCGATGGGTACAGGGTAACTGCACCGATGCTGGAGTCCCACCTGGGATGCATGTGGTGGCAGTCAACATCCACGTGCGCTGCAAATACCCTTTCGTGCGTTTGTTAGAAGCGACGGATCGCTCGGGCTAGCCACTACAAAGACTCTTTCCTGCGGTTGTTAGAAGCCATCGCTCGACGCTTGCCAGTATGGAGGTGTATCGCAAAGTAAAAGAAAATAAAGCGTAGTTTTCTGACCCTTGTATGTTGTTTTCCCGGAATTCCTGTGTGCTTACACGGTAAGCGCGCGGCAAACCACTTATGCGCTAGCCGACGCTCACTTCGTCTTGTAGCTGGATGCGCGCGCTACTCGCAGCTTTTCTTTAGCGCGAGCAACGAGCGATCTGTTAAAAGCCCAGTGTGAAAACCAGGCGCACACCAATCTCTGCTCGGAAATGGGAACGCAAGCACGTAGCGAGCCGCACCAATCCAATCTAGAGCAAAGGAGCAACGAGCGATCTGTTGGAAACCCAGTGAGAAAAGCAAGCGCACACCAATCGGTGCTTGGAAATGCTAGAGCAAGCACGTATCGAGCCGTGCCAATCGAATCCAGAAAAAAAAAGAGGGGGGGGGGGCGAGCGTCCCCTCGTGGCATAACACGAAACGTATTTAAATACAAATTAGTCTAATACACATTCCGTGTACATCGTGGAAACATTAAAATGCTTACAACCCACGTTAATGTGACTAATATTATTGTACTAAATGAATTTATTTTATAACTTGCTTGTGCTTGTATTGCACTCGGTGGAACGACAAACAAGTGAAAGAAGGCACGACCATGCCCCGACCGTATGATCACGTGAGCCCCAGTTTGTCGACCGCCCATATGGCAACGCCCAAGGGATAATAGCCACCCAGAGTGAATCTAGATAAACCAATGAAATTGGAGGTGTGCCAATGGACAAACTTCGTCTTGTTACCATTTGTTCTTTGATCTTGGGGCGTCGCCAGAGCTCGTGAAGATCCCGAGTTTCGCCAAACTCGGGGCATCCTGCATAGCACCCCAGGTTTGCAAAATTTGACTCAAACCACGAAACATCGGATGCTGTAGCTGATACAAGTGTCATTGTTTAAGTATTACGTGTCAAATAATCCACGCATACGATTATCCAGCGGCAGCCGGTGGAATACTTGCGGAAGGGACCGAGTAAATCTATACCTACTTTCTCAAAAAGGCGAAGTCCGTGGTCTAACTGGTTGCAGAGTTCCTGCAGGAGCCGTAGTCGGTTGTTTGTGGCGCTGGCAGGGATCACAGCGGCGAAGTACTGCTTGGTTGTCATCCACAATCGAGGCCAATAGAAACGTGGTGCGTTCGAGCAAATTCAAAGTGCCTGCATGTAAGGTCGTCGTACATGGCCCGAAGGACCACAAGGCACAGGTATACCCTGAGACGACAAGGAGCAGTGGAGCACCGGTATAATACTTGTGGTACAGCAGACTGTCACGAATCGCAAATGGCGTTGCCCGTTCAAATCTTTGGGTTGCATCGATTATCAGCTTTAGTAAAGGGTCGCGCTGTCCGTTCTTGAAGACGGCGAAGTCAGGGAAGTTTGATGAGATTGATGAGTCATCATCAGTAACCTAGCTTGCTCTGAAAGGGGAAGACGAGTAAAGCAGTCGGCATCTATGTGGCACCGATCGCTCTTATCAGCAACGGAAAAGTCGTATTCTTGAAGCCGCAAAGCCCACTGAGCCAATCGGCCAACTGGGTCACGCAGTCCATCGAGCCAGCAGAGAGAATGGTGGTCGGTAACAACCTTGAAATGGCGGCTGTACAAAAAAGTCACAGGCCTGCGCGGCACACGCAGCACAGTCAACAGCGTGAGCTGGTGGAGCGGCTCAAGAGTAGCTCCAATTTGTGCACCACGCACAACAGGGTCTTCGCGGCAGTCTGTTCACTTCGTTTTGACGAGAACGATCTCAACTGTCCGCCAGGCGTCGACGGCGAGCTGCGGCTTGTAATGCTCTCTGCACAGCAGTCTGCTTCGCCCGATCAAGCCTTACAACTGCAACTTACATGTCGGGCACGCTGCGTTTGCAGGTACCTTAACTAGATGGCGCTACCATACTGGCGGAGGCTCGGGATCGCGTTGATTGCGCGCCTCGTCTGAATAGCATCTCGTCGTCTGAGCCTGCGCATGCTCCGTTTGCAGGCGCCTTACCTACATGGCGCCACCATACTGGCTGAGGCTCGGGTCGTCGGCCCCTGCACGCTTGCCTTATAGTTATAGGGCATTTTCCCGCTGCCCGATAGCAAGCGCTTGCGTGGCTCAGTATCTTGCTCCCACGCAGCGGCCGCGGGTTCGATCCTGGCGGGAATCGGGTACTTTTTTCGCATTTCCGGCGATAGCGGTTACGGCGCCGTACACCGTCAGCAGGGGCATCATCGCGAACCAAAACGGCTATTGGAATGAGCCAATAATAGCTTACGCTGTAAAAAGTCGCAGTTTCGCCCGAAACGCGAAGCATCAATTGCGATAGCAACTTAGTAGAGAGTTATACGAAGTAAGGATAGTAGTTTTATCGGCTGCATAAACTTCGACACATTCGCTTACTAACTGAATTAACAAAAATGGTGTCAGTGCGCACAAGCAAACCTGAATAGATCACACTTGATACCCGCCGTGGTTGCTCGGTGGCTATGGTGTTGGGCTGCTGAGCACGAGGTCGCGGGATCAAATCCCGGCCACGGCGGCCGCATTTCGATGAGCGCGAAATGCGAAAACACTCGTGCACTTAGATTTAGGTGCACGTTAAAGAACCCCAGGTGGTCCAAATTTCCGGAGTCCCCCACTAAGCGTGCCTAGATCGTGGTTTTGGCACGTTAAACCCCATAATTTAGATCACACTTGATGACCGCAGACAACCACTGTCAGAACGCTGGCGTGAGCAAGCGCAGCGCAAACATCGAGTGAAGGTTCGTGCGGTCTATATATCGCTTCGACGGAAACTGAGCCGCGAAAGCTCAGCGCATACAATGGTCAAAACTGCGTAGAGATCGTTTGCAAGATACGGTGAGCGCGACAGCCCGGAGCCAAGTACGCATTGTACTTTGCAAGTCGGCGTCGTCGTCGCCGTGACGTCGACGCCGACGGCAGAAATCCGCTTGGAGGGTCCATATAATTGCTATCACAATAATATGACCTGAACTTGTGGATGGCGAAAACAACAGCAAGACATTCCAGTTCCGTGACTGTATAATTGTTCTCTGCTTTCGTCAGAGTACGACTTGCGTACGCGACGACGTATTGGTGACCGTCGTGAAACCGGACGAGCATAGCTCAACGCCCACACCATTTGCATCAGTATGCAGTTCCGTGAACGCCTCCGCATCGAAATGGAGCAGAAGTGGCCCAGAGGTGAGCAAAAAACTTCAGCTCAGTCTCGCACTGAGCGGACTATATGTAGGGAGTCTCCTTTCGAAGCAGGTCTGTTAGTGGATAAGAAAGCTGGGCGAAGTCTTTAATAAACCTGCGAAAATAAGAGCAAAGGCCCAGGAAAGTTCTAAGGTCTCACTGTCTTCGGCTGCTTAAAGTTGCGAACAGCAGATGGGGGGTCTGGCCGTATACTGTCCTTGTCGACGAGATATTCCTGCACAAGTGCTTGACGCTCACTGAAATGGCACGTCTAGAATTTGAAATGAGACCAGTGTTGAATGCAGTCCAAAACAACGCCGAGCCACTGGTTGTGGTCGTGGAAAGTTCGGCTGAAAACAATGACATCGTCTAAATAACACATACAAATCTCCCATTTGCGACCACGGGGAATGGAGTCCATAAATCGCTCGAAGGTTGCCAGGGCATTACATAAGCCAAACGGCATGACGTTAAACTCACAGTCCGTCAGGCGTAACAAAAGTGGTCTTTTCTTTGCCAGACGGGTGCATCGGTATCTGCCAGTACCCGGACCGGATGTGAACCGACGAAAAATGCGAGGTGGAATGAAGGCAGTCAACAGCATCGTCCATGCGTGGTAAGCGCTACATGTCTTTCTTTGTGACGGCATTCAGGCGGCGGTAGTCGACACAATATCTCCATGAGTTGTCTTTCCTTTTCACTAGTATAACAGGAGCTGTTCAAGGACTGCAAGACTCTCGAATAACGCCTTTCTGCAGCATGTCGTCGACCTGTTCGGCGATCAGTTTTCTTTCCGTGAGATACGCGATAGCGTTTCTGACGTATCGGAGTTGCTTGCCCTGTGTTGATGCGGTGGTGCATATGGGATTGCGGCCACATCCGAGAACGCTTGCTTTGAGTAAAATAAAAAAACTGACGCATAGTAGGCAAGCACTTCTTGGAGCACATCCTGCTCGAAAGACTACTTGTTTACCATACGTCGCAAGTTAGCCGTATGGTTGGTCATTGATCTACTGATGTTTGAAGACGCTGCAACTGTTCGTACATCGATTGTGGCTTGCTCCTCAAATGTTCCAAGTTTAAGTCCGGCAGGCAGGGCAAAGACTCCATAGAAGCGTTGACTGCCCACAAAAAAGCACGGCCGTCAATGGCTTCAACAACAGATCGAGGGACCAACACACTCTTCTTAATCGCGTTATTATGGTCTGGCGCGACAAGGCCGCTGCATGATCCCAACCGGACACATGGAGAACACAAGGGAACAAACATGGCTGTCTGACCAGGCAGAAGCACATTTTGAGACAGTAGAAACACGTCGACTTGATCGGTCTGCAAATACTCAAGTATGCCGATTGTCAACGTGCTCCGTAGTAGAATCTCTCCAGTCCCACAGTCAAGTGTATTGCCGCATTCACGTAGGAAATCTATGCTTAAAATAACATCATGGATTGCATGGAGCAAGACAGTGAACTCGGCTCTAAAACTCTGTCCTCCATGCAATCGCAACCAAAACCGAGCAAACACCAACCGGGCGCAACATTTCACATCCAACGCCACGAAAAGTTTCTTTGCGATCCTACGCGAACATAACTTTGTGTCCTAAGCGATCTTTGAAGCGAAGGCTCATAACCGAAATAGCGGCACCAGTATCAACAAGAGTAGTAGTATACACACCGCATTCGCACTAGAAAGATTGGGTATTAACTACTACACACAACACGGAGAAAAGAAGGAAATGACAAAAGAGATCATAAATATGACAATGGTTCCCCCCCCCTGCCAATGAACATGCACCCCACACAACGTGAAGGACGAAGACAAAGCAGAGCCAAGGAGATACAGAAAAGATTTGGACAAGATAACGCAGCAGTTTTAACGCGATAGCCTTAAGTGCCCCGTGTCGCAGAAAATCCGGCGCCGGCGTGTATGTCGGCGTCCGTGGCGGAGAAAATCATCCGCAACCACCCCGACCGCGCAGGCCCTCCGCGTACTATAGGTCTTAGTCTGACCTGGAATAAAGTCTTTTCTCTCTCTCTCCCTCTCTCCCTCCGCGTGGCGCAAGGTGTTAGAGCAAAGAAAATCATTCCGAACCATTCTAACCGCGCAGGCCCATCGTCGTGGTGCAAGGTGTTAGTGAACAAAAATTAAATTTCTCTCTGTGAAATCCGTCAGAAAAAATGGTAATGTACAATATAAGCACAACCTACAGACATGGTGGCGTCGAACTGTTATTTGAATGTACGAGAAAACATAATTCTGTTACGAGGAAACTTAAACACAAACCTCTTTTGCCAGCATTTCTACCATAAGAACACTGGCTCACTCGGGGAGCCTACTTGCGAAAATCTTATCCAGATGGCGCTGGCATCCTCGGCAAGTTAGGGAGCCTACATGCAAGCGCTGTTTTAGGGTGGTGACAACACCAAAATTTTGACCGGTATTTACCGCCAAATTTGGTGAGTAGCCATTTTGATTCCCAATCTCGCTAAATGTGGCGGCCCATTCCTGCTTTTTTTTTTTTGCCACGCTCTGATGTACCCATGTTGCACGCGATCTATTAAATTCTTTTAATTTAGTTTTGCATGAATGCGCACACGGAACCTGCAAAATCTTTGATATACTAGTTGCCTTTTCCTTTTAACACATCAAACTTATATTTTTATAGCTTATAAAGCAACAAGTTACGAGGCGCAGTGGCGTGTTCGTGGTAGTATTATCTTACACTACGAATGTGAACTACGTTAAATATTTTCGGTGCCTTCCAGTTGTACACACTACACATTTTCAGTGTTTTTCGAAGTGTGCTGTAATAAAAAGTGTGCTTACAAGCCTGTTTAGCTAAAACGTAGACGTACCACCTACTGCTCTCAGACACGCTATGTGTCTCTGGCTGCTGAGGCCAAAGGTTATAAAGGAAGTTAATTAGTTTCACGTCACCAAGGGTTGCGGGAGGCATGGTCTGTCTGCTGGTATTTCGCCATTTTGATTACCACGTCCTATATTTGGCGGAACATTGTGCCCGCCAATTTAGCTGGCGACGGCAAGTACCCTTACAACGGTTGTCACCACCCTAAAACAGCGCTTGCATGTAGGCTCCCTACGGCAAGTTAACGGCAAGCTAAAGCCCCTTGATCTTGAAAGTAGCGACACTCTCCTCCGTGCGCGCGCTTTCCTCCTTAATTCTCCTCGGATTTCTCTCCGGGCCGGCGCGGTGCGCACGGCACGCTGAACCCTCCTTTGGCTCGCTGAGCTGCAGCCGCATTAGCATCAATGCGCGCGCTTGTTTATTCGGCGTTTTGAAGCGTTGTATTGGAATTTAACCCTTGTGAAACTATCATGACGAAAGCACGCTTCCGATAGAGCGTCGTGTCGTTTTTTTTTTTTTTTTTGATGACGCTTCGATAAATACAAGCGAAAGCGCTCCGAAAAAGTGAGTACCAAGCAGTGGCTGGCCTCTACGTCGCCACTGGTTTGTCCGTAATGCGGAAGTGTATTCGGTGCATATAATTTAAGCAGCGTAGAGTATACCCGAGAATTTGGTTCATAATCGTGGCTCTTAAAAGGCTCAGAGAAGGTAACCAAGAAGAAATGTGATAGTTTACTTAAAGTGAATTCGCCAAAATGAGTGGGCCTAAAGCCTTTGTACAAATGCCACTGTGAAAAATACGTGCTGTGTTTGCGAAACAGCCAATATAGAATATATACACACGCGCCTGTATTCCGTCACTATGAAACGATGAGAAATTGCATTCCATCACCTCTGGGAGTACCCTAAGTCTACAAAAAAAAAAAAAAAACTGATTGCTCACACGGTAACTTCTAAGACTATATCACTTGATAATTAACAAAATGTCAAGTTTATTAGAAATGAGGGAGATTATCAGAAGCTCGTGGCTTGTACTTTATGAGCATCCACGAATAATACATGCCAGATACGTAACTTCGCCTCCGTGTGTATGGCTTTTTACTTCACGGCGGCTGCCAAGATATGATTTAGCGGTTGTTATTTGACTTATTTTTATACTTTCACTTAACTAATTCAAGTTCATATGCCTGTATGCAGGAAATAAGAGAATTGTTTGGTTTAATTCAACAAAATAATACTTATTCGCGCTTTTTCGCACGATGAAAATCGCTACTATTATTTCACATCTGATGATAGCAGCCGTCGGTGACGTATACCTCGGGAGACGCAGCGGTGGTGAAGCGGTGCAGAGACGCAGTGCCGTCGGAGACGCAGTGCATCAGAGACTACTAAGTGGTTCGTTTGGAAAAGGAAAGGTTAGCGCTATCTTCTGCAGCCCTTGAGGGAGCACGGCTCAGCGCCACATCAGAGACGCGCAGAGTGCGTATCCGATGCGTCTCTCTCTCTCTCTCTCTCTTTGCGCATCGAAATATGCGTAGAGTGTGTCGCCACAAAAGCCATATAGAGAGGTTGATTGTACTCCGCAGATTTCTCTATTACCTGATTGATGACATGTATATGATCCATCGTAGAATATCTCTTCCTGAAGCCAGCCTGTTCTGTTGGTTGGCTTAAGTGTTGCCCGGATTCTATTGGAAATTATCTTTGTGAATATTTTATACAATACTGACAGCAAGCTAATGGGTCTATTTCACGGAGCGGCATAGTTTCGAGTCATCGACACGCCGATTAACGGCCGCCAAAAACGTTGGGTTCCCACGGTGCGGCATATAGTTTTGAGATAGCGTTCTTTCTTTAGCAGGTAGACTTATTTTTGGGTGAGAGACGCTTGTAACGTCAAGCGATGTTGTTTGTTTGAATCCTGTAGTGGCGTGCTTGAGTACGTGTTCACTTTACGGAAGTGTTCACGAGATTTTTTTTTCTTAGAGAGTAAAGCGATTTATTTGAAGGAGCCGTTGTGTAACCTTAGCTGTTAGAAAGTGTTTGTACCGTTCCTTCAAAGCTTGTCTTGCACGGACACAAAGGAGCAAAGCGCTGGTGCGTGTCTCGCGCGTGTATTTAGAACACTGCAGCATTTTGAGTTTCATTTTGTGCTTGGGAGTGCTTTGCAATAGGCGCGAATGTTCTTGTAGTCTTGAGCGCGTAATTTGCGCAAGTTTCTTTTTTTTTTTTTTGCAGCTCCACTACGGGTATTAATAACGGATGTAGAGTGCGAACAGACTGTGTTCATGGCGTTTGTGCTACATATGATATTTCATGTACCATATTTGGGGTCATTCTGTAGTTAAGTTTGCGGATTTTGGGGTTGTATACATAGACGTGTAGTGTTCGACCTTTTTTTGCATAGTACACGTTGTATATTGTATCTATAATGTTATGTATACATGGAATGATGTTTTTTTTCTAGTTTTTTGTTGCTCAAAAATGCCACTCGTGCAAGTGAATATTATAATATTCTGAAAGTCCAACAGCTTAGTCCAACAGCTTAGTAACATGCTGTCCAACGACAGTCCAACAGCTTAGTAATATGCTCAGAAGGGTGACAAATTGGAACCAGAGAGTGAAAGAAAATGATGCATGCATACAGACTAGTCCAAGCCTTCTTCATTGGGAGGCTGGCCTACACGTGCCTATATCTCTACCTCAGAAAATCTGACTTGAACATACTCAATACCATGATCAGGACCGTCTACAAAACAGCATTGGGAATCCCTAAAGGCACCAGTATAGCCTGCGTCTCCTAGACATCGGAGTGCATAACACTATAGAAGAAATCACTGAAGCACATAAGGCTGCTCAGCTGTGGCGCCTCTTATGCTCTGCTCAAGGACACAAAATTCTAGAAGCCAGAATCTCCGCCCCGTTGCCGGCATAACAGATGGAATTCGTATTCCCAACAGCATCAGGAATAAAATTATCAACCCCCCCCCCCCCCCCCCTTCCCCAAAACACGGGAGAAAGCAATGTAGGCAGGAGGAAGGCTCGGGCCGAGGCACTCGGCCACCGCCTTAGCAGCAAGCCAGCTGTATACGTGGACGCTGCACAGGAGAGCGCTCACACGTTCACAATTGCAGCAGTCAACAACGAAGGCCAGACAGTGAGCTCACGTAAAATAAGCGCAGGCTACATTCACGATGCCGAGGAAGCTGCGATTGCGCTTGGTATAGCAGCATCGCGATACAGCTTCATAATATGGGACTCGATGTCAGCTATTAGAAGTTGCATGCAAGGGTCAGTAGGCCGACGAGCCTCTTAAATACTGAGCGAACCGGCTGGCAAGGTTACGCTTATCTGGATGCCGGCTCACTCTGGGAATGGCGGGAACGAAATGGCCCACCGTGCCGCCCGAGAATTAATTAACCGGGAGGTGGAGGCATGTCCGGGACCGCTACCAGGTGGAACGACACCCAGTTACAGCTACAATGAAATTGTCACCGCTTACAGGGAGGACCGGCGAATATATCCACCACCGGATTCTTCCCTTAGTAGAATGCAAGCCACGGATCTCCGTAGGGCGCAAACAGGAACTGTTATGTCCCCCAAAATTCTATCTTATCTATCAAAAGGCGACTATAATTCAAGATGTAAATATTGCGACACAGATCCAGCCGATCAGCATCATATTCTATGGGGTTGGAGGAATAATCCTCCCCCAAGAAATCTCCTGCGACAAGCTCCCTCACAGGAGGCGTGGGACTCCATACTAAAATCTACTAACCCTCAAACCCAAGCCGGGCTTGGGTTTGAGAAACAGAAAACGAATGTGTAACAAGCTCACAATAAAGACAGAATATACAGAAGCAGCAGAAGAAATGGCGATAGCACTAGCAATAACACAAACTGAAGCATACATAATAATCAGTGACTCACAGGCGGCAATTCGCAACTATGCAAATGGCTGAATCTCCCCAGAGGCACTACACATATTATTGAAAGAAGCCCCCCCCCCCCCCCCCCCTAAAAAAAAAAAACGGTCAATTACTATGGACACCTGCCCATACTCCGACCTCACCGGGGCACGGCGGAAACAACGAGGCGGTACACAACGCAGCTCGACGGCTAACCGACCAAGTTGCGACAAACATTAGTGCCGTCAACTCGGGAAGAAGGTGAGGACGGAGATTGAAAGTGGGGAGACAGATTGACCATATACAAAGATAAAACAACACATTATAAAATGCAGAGGTGCATTTATCCACCACCTCATCAAAAACTAAATAAATCGCAGTCTGTCCAGTGCCGGCAGTTACAAACAAGGACATACTGTAATCCAGTAATGTGGAATATACTTTATCCAGATTATACAAGACAAACGAATGTAAGCTATGCAGCTCAAGAGGAACTCTTGAGCATATGCTGGGGGAATGCCAAGGGCTGACGAGTAGCAACAGGGAGACAGCCTCTCGCGAAAGCCTTCGCTTGCGTTAGTGTGCTGTGCTGCTCAGCCCCAGAAGAACAATGTGGGCAGTCCAACGGGCCGACGACGCCTAGGCAGGGTGAAACCCACCCTATTAACTTGCCGGACAAAAAATAGTTTTTTTTACCTACCTACCTACACACGCACACCTTGTTCTTTAGCATAATAAGAGACGTAGGAATTTGCGAATCTGACCTTCCCACGAACACACCTCAATCGGTCGCACCAGATATAGCTTTCCAGCTGCAGCGGGGAAGGCGACCGACGGCGACGCGGGGACGGCGAACGGCGCAGTCGGGTCGGCGGCGATGACTCTAGACGACGGTGTAAGGCTGCGCTCGGAGACAGGGGACTCATCACGCGATTGGTACGACCACTGTTGCCGCAGAGAATGGACTCCAAATGGCGAGGGGGCGTCTTCGTGCACACCAGCTGGGTACGCCGAGAAACGTGGCTCTCGCTGCGGGCAGCGGCGACAATAGTGCGCAATATGACCTCGGGAACCGCAGGTGTAGCAGAGAGGTAGGTCATGGTTGAAACTAAATGGAGCAGGTACGCGAAGAGTTGGACAGAATTCTGCACAAACATGACGTGGCGTCGGGTATTATTCCGCAGGAATATGTTGTTCAGTCGGGTGGTATTCCGCAGGAACTTCTCGCACCAGCCCGTTGGGTAGTACTCCGTAGTATCACGTCGAACTGGTGAGGACTGGCGGCGACTCAGGTTCGAGGTTCGTCGGGAGGACCGAAAGCTCGTGGTGTTGAAGTGTGGCTCTTCATACGGCGGTCGGCGCTCGATGTGAAATTCCAGGATGGCGGTGGTTCAGGACTGCACTCGTCAAGCGCGCTCTGGTAACCAGCGTCGACTCCCAGAAGTCGTGCTAGCTCATCTTGAACCACTCGACGCATGATCGAAGCGATGTCATCGCAGGCACCGACGTCCATACTTACAACTGTGGTGACGTTGTCCAAGCGCCCGAACTTCGGTAAGATCCTTTGGGTCTTCATAGCCTCGAACGCGCGACATTGCTGTCTTAACTCGGAAAGAGTGATCAGGTTTGCTTTCGTTATTAGAAAATTGTAAACGTCTTCAGCGATGCCTTTTAACAGACTTTATCTTCGTCGGGCATATTCGCGCTTACAATTCCGCAAAGCTTCAATATTTCTCCAATATAGTTGTACACGTTTCACCGGGTAATTGGGAACTGCGTGGGACTGTGTGTTCTACTTTCTTCTGTTTCAAATTCGAGGCTCCAAAGCAGGCGTTCAATTCCTGGAAAAAGTTGTTCCAAGTGGAAAGCACGCGTTCATGATTTTCAAACCAAAGTGGAGCGGTACCGGCGAGAAAAAATGTAACATTCACAAGCTGCGCTGACGTCCTCCAGCCGTTATGGCGGCTTACTCTTTCGTAATGCCTTAGCCACTCGTCCACGCCTTCATCTGTTTTACCTGATAATATGCATGGAGAGTGGCGGCCTGGAGCAGAGGTAGAACACCGGGCTTCTAATCTGATGGTCGTATGCTCTAATCCTCCTCCAGTCGCAATGACACCGTCAGTGACACCGACACCTCCAATGACACCGTCAAAAAACTTGCCGAGAGCCAGTGGGGCTAGACTAGTCCAGGTGCAACCAAATTAGGAAGGCCGACTAAGCTTCAATAAAGACACATCACCACCAGAACAGGAATTGGCCTCCCTGGTGCAAGATTCGGCCACTACCTCCCACATGACTTGTAAATAACCGATGGCCCTCAGTCCCCAGCGGCTGCGGAGCACCTGACCAAGGCGGCGGTCAGACCTGCGACACTGCAGAGGGTGCAAAGAATCTTTGTATCCGGACAGGCCACCCCTGGAAACTGAACCTGGCAAAGTTTAATACGCGGACCCTCTAGAGTGAGGCTAGATTAGCAGGGGTCTTTGAGGAACTATCAGGCATTGCCTGGGAAATTATTGGCCTCAATGAGGTTAGAACTGGTGAGGCTTATACAGTGCTGACTAACGGCCACGTCCTTTGCTACAGAGGTCTGCTACAGAGGTCTTCCAGATAAGAGAGAATACGGGGTCGGATTTCTAATCCATAAGGACACAGTGGTCAACATTGATGGATTCTACAGCATTAATGAGAGGGTAGCAGTCGTCATAATAAAGCTGAATAAGAGATATAGAGTAAAGGTAGTACAGCCCTATGCTCCAACCCCCAGTCATGATGATGAAGAAATAGAACAGTTTTATGAAGATGTTGAATTAGCAATGAGAAAGGCGCAAACTCAATATACTGTAGTCATGGGCGACTTAAATGCAAAAGTGGGGGGGGGGGGGCGGAAGCAGGCTGGGGAACAATCGGTAACTACGGCATCGATTCTAGGAACACTATATAGAGGAGAGATGTTGGTAGAATTCGCGGAAAGGAATAGACTCCGAATAATGAATACCTTCTTCAGGAGTCGCAGTAACAGGAAATGGACCTGCAAAAGCCCTCTTGGAGAAACAAGAAAATAAATATATTTCATACTCTCTGCCGATCATAGCATAGTGCAGGATATAGAAGTGTTAAGTAGGGTAAAGCAGGGGCCATATGTTGGTAAGGATTTCTCTTAATTTGAAGAGAGAAAGAGTAAAATTAATGAAGAACAAACAGGGCAACCTAGACGCAGTAAGGGTAAAAGCATACGAATTCAGGCTCGTGCTCGCGAGCAAATATGCAGCTCTAGAACAGGAAGATGAAGATAACATAGAGGTAATGAATAAACCGTAACTAGGCTGATTTCAGAAGCAGCAATAGAAGTGGGAGGTAAGGCACCAATGCAACCAGTAGATAAGCTTTCCCAAGTAACAAAGCACCTAATAAAGAAACAATAAAACTTGAACGTGTCTAACTCGAGATCAGACAGAATTCGCTGAACTGTCAAAACTGAACAAGAAGAATAAAGTAAGGGATATTCGAAATTGTAACGTGGGAGAGGTTGACGAAGCATTAAAAAAAAAGTCGCAGTTTCGCCCGAAAGGCTAAGGATGAATTCCGATAGCAAATTAGTAGAGAGCTATACGGAATAAGGATAGTAGTTTTATCGGCTGTATAAACTTGGACACATTCGCTTACGAACTGAAATAACAAGAATGGGATCATCGCGCACAAGCAAACATGAATAGATCACGCTCGATGACCGCACACAACCGCTGTCAAAACGCTCGCGTGAGCAAGCGCGCCAGCAGCAGCGAGCGAAGGTTTGTGCGGTCTATCACTTCAACGGAAACTGAGCGGAGAAAGCACAGCGCATCCAAAGGTAGGAACCGTGTTGCAGATCGCTTTCAAGATACGGTGCGCGCGACAGCCCGGAGCCGCGCAAAGTACAAGTAGGCAGTTTCTCGCAGAGCAGAAACCGCACCCCTCCCTCCCGCGCTGCCTTACCACTTTCCTCCTTTCGCCTGTGAGATTCCAGTTCCCCTTGCGCCTGGTCGCAAGATATGCATTTGGTGCCGCAGCACAACTTCGCCCCCCCCTCCCTCCCTCTGTCCCATCCCCCCACGGGCTTTCGCGCAACGGAAGACGTCGCTTTTGCTCTCCTCCGTGCGTTCATTCACCGTGAAAGCGCGCGTCCCTCGCGTGCGTTCACGCGCACATACAGCTCGCGGCGATTTTATCGCGCTTGGACTTTTTACGGAACCTCACGGCGACGACGACGCCGGCGGCAGAAAACCACTTGGAGTGTCCATAGCAATAAAATGGCCGCCGTATGAAATCAGTGAGAAGAAAACTTGGTATAAGATAAGGCAAGCTGTATGTGCTGAAATATAAGCAGGGTAATGTCATCAGCAATTTTAATGATATAGTAAAAGCAGCAGAATTATTCTATACTGACCTGTACAGTATCCAGAGCAGCCACGCTACCTTCATTCGAAGTAGTAATTTAGAGGCTACAGAGGCTCCTATAACTAGCGATGAAGTTAGAAGAGCCTTGCAAGACATGACCCGAGGAAAAGCGACAGGAGAAGATGGAAACACAATTGGTTTAATCAAAGCTGGAGGAGATGCTTGGAAAGCTTGCGGCCCTTTGTACTGAATGCCTCACGACTTTAAGTGTACCATAGAACTGGAAGAATGCCAATGTTATACTAATCTATGAGAAGGGAGACGTTAAAGAATAGAAGAATTATAGGCCCATTAGCTTGATTTCAGCATTCCATAAAATATTCACCAAGATAATTTCCAATAGAATCAGGGCAACACTTGACTTCAATCAACCAAGGGAACAGGCTGGCTTCAGGAAGCGGTGTTCTGTAATGGGTCACATCCATGTCATCAATCAGGTAATTGAGAAATCTGCGGAGTACAATCAACCTCGCTATATGGCTTTCATAGATGATGAAAAGACATTTGATGGAGTAGAGATACCAGCAGTCATATAGACATTGCGTAATCAAGGAGTACAGGAGGCATACGTGAATATTTTCGGAAATATCTACAAACATTCCATAGCTACCTTGGTTCTCTACAAGAATAGTACAAAACTACCTATCAAGAAAGGGACCAGGCAAGGAGACAATCTCTCTAATGCTATTTCACTGCATGCTTAGAAGTATTCGGGCCCTTAGACTGCGGAGGCTTAGGAGTGAGGATCAACGGCGAATACCTCAACAACCTTCAGTTTGCATATGACATTGTCCTGTTCAACAACGCCAGTGACGAATCGCAACAAATGATTGAGGACCTCAAACGAGAAAGTGTAAGAGTGGGGTGGAAGATTAATATGCAGGACACAAAGGTAATGCTCAATAGCCTGGAAAGGGAAGAAGAATTGGGGATCGCCACTCAGCCTTTAGAGTTTGTAGAGGAGCGCGTTTGTCTAGGTCAATTACTCACAGGGGATTCTGATCATGAGAAGGAAATTTACTGAAGAACAAAAATGGGTTGGAGTGCATACGGCAGGCATTACCAAATCATGACTGGGAGCTTGCCACTGTGGTTGAAAAGAAAAGTGTACAATCATTGCATTCTACCGGTGCTAACATATCGAACAGAAACTTGGATGTTAACAAAGAAACTCGCGAACAAGTTAAGGACCGCGAAAGAGAGACGGAACGAAACATTTTAGGGGTAACGTTGGGGCAGGAAGAGAGCGGTGTGGATCAGAAAGCAAGCGGGGATAGCCGATATTGTAGTTGACATTAAGAGTAAGAAATGCGTAGGATGGAATGCCGTTGGACCATTAGAATTACAGAATGGGTGCACGATTGCAGGACGCCGGTCTCAAGCTCAAGCTGGAAAAGTGCGTTTTCCTGCCCGCCAGTGTTGAGTACCTGGGACACGTCATTTCCCAGGCCGGCGAGTCCTCGGCCTCCCGCAAAGTTGATGCTGTGCTCAAGGCGTCGAAGCCCCGCAGCAAGAAGGAGCTTCAGAGCTACCTCGGCCTCATCAGCTTCTACAGGAGTTTCGTGCCGAACCTGTCGGCGCATCTACAGCCCCTTCATCTTCTGCTACGAGATGGTTAGCAGTGGACGTGGAAGAAGGAGCAGGACGTGTCATTCCAGCGCAGCAAGGAGCTAATCACCAAGGCTACAGTGCTGGTACACTTCGATCCGGATAAGCCTGTCGTCCTTACAGTAGATGCGTCGCCTTATGGCGAGGGAGCCATCCTGGCGCACCGGGACAAGGATGGCCAGGAACGCACTGTGTCGTTTGCTTCCCGCCGGCTTCTTGCTGCAGAGCAACGTTACAGCCAGCTGGACAAGGAAGGCCTGGCCCTCATGTTCGGGGTCGAGCGCTTTCACCAGTACCTCTGGGGCAGGAAATTTGAGGCGGTCACGGTCCACAAGGCTGGTGGGGCCGGACAAGGCGGTTTCCGTGCAGGCATCACCTCTAGTGGTACGCTAGGCCTTGAGGCTTGCGGCCTACAGCTACCGGCTGGTCTACCGTCCGGGAAAGGACTTGGGACCTGCTGATGCCCTGAGCCGCCTGCCCCTGCCGGAGGTGCCTGCTGCTGTTCCAGAGCCTGCTGAAGTGTTCATGCAGGAGCACGCGTACCCGGAGGTACTCTCCAGATCTGCGGTGTCGCCGGCGACCAGCCAGGACCCATTCTGTCCTAGGTGGTCAAGGCGGTGTCCTGAGGGGAGGAGTTGGTGCAGCAGGCTTACAGCCACAAGGCTGCCGAGCTGAGCCTGCAGCAGGGCTACCTACTGTGGGGTTCCAGGGTGGTGATCCCACAAAGTCTCCGGTCCAGGGTTCTGCAGTTGCTGCACGCGGGTCATCCTGGTGTGGAAAAGACAGATGGTCACCCGGTCCCACGTCTGGTGGCCTGGCCTGGATCAGGACATCGCTCACATGGTGCAGAGCTGCCAAGTCTGCCAGGATCACCAGCGGACCTCAGGTCATGTGGAGATCACCCCCTCGCCGTTCCCACAGAGACCATGGTCCCGCTAGCATGTGTATTTTTGCGACCCCTTCAAGGGCCACTACTTCCTGGTAGTGGTGGACGCCTTTTCGAAGTGGGTGGAGGTTCTACCTGTCACCACTCCTTCAGCAGGCGTCCCATTGCGGCGCAGCGACAGGTCTTCGCCGCCCAGGGGTTGCCGGATGTCATCGTGTCTGACGATGGCCCCGCTTTCGCCATCACAGAGTACCTGGCCTGGCTGACTAAGAACAGAATCCGCCGGATGATGGTTCCGCCGTACCACCCTGCTTCAAACGGTGCAGCCGAGCGCGTGGTGCAGACAATCAAGACAAGCTCAAAAAGAGTAAGATTTCCGGACGCAGGTTGCCCGGCTACTGTTTCAGTACTGGACCATGCTCCACGATGTCAGTGGTCGTGCCCCCTGTGAGCTCCTGTTGGGCCGGATGTTCAAGACACCCTTGACGGTCTTGCATCCAGACCTCCAGTCCACAGCGCTCCTGAAACAGCTGAAGCAGAAGCTGGCAGCTGACCGAGGGTGCCGTCCCGAGCCTTTGCCGGAGTCGGGAGCTCCGGTCTTCGCCAGGAACTTCCGTCCTGGTCCACCCTGGTCCGGTGGACAGACGTGCTATCTCCTTCCAGCGCTTCATCGCTGCTCATCCACATGCCGGACAGAAACCCGTGGCACCGGCACGCCGACCATGTTCGGCGCCGCCTCGTGACCCAGCTTGCAACCTCGGGCGCCGCTTCAGAAGTCCAGCCTGCAGGGGGGCCAACGGCAACACCGGTCGCTGCCAGCGAAGCACCAGAGGCGGCAAGCGTTGTGCGGCGTCCGTTGTGCGGCGTCCGTTGGGCCACTATCAAGTTTGGCGCCATTCTCAAGGCCGGTCACTGCCAACCCTCCGCACGGAGCGAGGCTGGTTGAGGGAGCACCCGGCGTTGCCACACCCGGATCGTTGACACCTGTGCCCAGGCTAGTACTCGACAGCGGAGGCCGCCAGACCGTTACTCGCCTGGATAACAGGCGCTTTTTTGTGTGTGTTTGCATGAACCAACAAACTGGGGGGTAAGGGGGTTTGACGATCATATGACGTCACCCCGGCCATATTGTTCCTTGGCCCTGCCGTTAGGCTCAGTGGCCCGCCAAGCTCGGTGGGCAACATTGGTTCACCGGGCCGAATAAACACCGACGGGCACAGGTGTTGTTCGGGGTCAGTCATCGTTCACCACCAGCGCGCTGCGTGTCGTCTCTAGGACGAAGGTTGCCTCGACACCTCCCCCTCCCCCTCCCCCCCTCGTTCACGAGTCCGGGGCGGATCGTGACAGCCAATAAACATCCCAAGTGAACCTTTTCTCTGCGTCAACTTGGGCCTCCTTGGCCCTTTTCCAACGTCGTCCTCGGGTAACAAGGGGGTGGCCGTCGCGACGGACTATGTTATGCGTTATGCCATTGCACGAGCCCTTCCAACTAGGTGTGCAACTTATGTCGCCGAGTTCTTTCTTCACGAAGTGATCCTCCACTATGGCGCTCCTCGTAACCTGCTCACTAATCGGGACCGTTGCTTTCGTTCAAAAGTTGTCGACGACCTTCTCCGCTCTTGCTCTGTCTCACAAATTCACCGCGGCTTACCATCCCCAGACAAATGGACTTACTGAGCGCTTCAACCGCACACTCACAGATATGCTCTCCATGCACGTATCCGATGAGCACCGGGATTATGACAGTACTTTGGCGTTAGTGACATTTGCCTACAATTCGTCACGCCACGATGTTACTGGCTACTCTCCCTTTTATCTGCTTTATGGCCGCGACCCACTCCTGCCTCTCGACTCTCTGCTCCCTCCCGATGCCAGCTCCACTACTTTCTACGACCACGATGTTATTTGTTAGCGCGGCCACGGTACGTCGTATCGCCCGTGATCGACTTATGGCGTCTCAGACAACCCAGAATTAAACTCCTCTATGACCGTCGCCATCGGGATGTTAGCTTCCGTGCCGGATCCCTTGAATTGCTCTGGCTGCCTTCGCGTCGCGTCGGCCTGTGCCAGAAACTGCTGCCGCGCTACGTCGGGCCTTACCGGGTCCTGCGCCAAGTGACCGAACATACGAGATCTCACCATTGACAACTAAGTCTTCCCTGATCCACCAGTGACTGACATCGTACACGTTTCCCGACTGAAGCGTTATAATTGGAACATTGATTCAACACACTAAAATGCACCAAGACGGTGCTTGCCTCGCCGGCAGTTAATGTTACGCAGTAGTTTGTGCCGCTATGAAAATACGTTGTGAGGAGTAGAAAAAGATGCTGTGACGCTGGCATCGATCAGTGGTATCGCTCTGCCCTGTGTTATGGAGCTACGCATATCCCCTGTAAATATTCTTCCCCGTAATAATGTTCGGAGCTTGGTTGACGTTGGGTTGGGGGTGGGCACTTCTAAATGCGCTTTCTATTTCGCCTACGTTCGTATCTGCCTGGCTTTCCTGCTTCGAGGAATACACCACATGTTGGCGACGAAATCAGCCACACCTTCACCTCTAATTGAGAGCGCTTGTAAAACTTGACCCTCTCAGCGATGACGAACGGCTACGTAGCCAAGTGTCTCGAGGTAGCCCTTTCAGTCCCTTAAGTGTCTTGGCTGACGGCAGCTATGGAGCTATTATAGACTTTAATAGTGCGTAAGTCTTCGGATCGATGAAGCTGAGAAAGGCATGTATGTACCTTTTCATTCTCTGCGATCCGGATGATTCTCAGGTAAGCAGAGAGTCTCTCTTCATACGAGACCAATCGCTTGAGGCCTCGTCGAACGGCTCGATATGTCCCAGGCAGTTCACGGTGGCGTAAGCTGGTTCGTCACCCGCTGTTGCGCTTGTGGTCGCCTAGTTGGATGGTTTCCCGTGGCTCCGGCACTCTACTTTGCTGGATTCCAAGGTTGGACAATTTTGCTTCGACAGGGAGGCACTTGCATTCATGGACAATGTCGCGTCACCGGCACGGACCCTCAGATTTTTTTATTTATCTTACAAAACAATGGTACAAAATCTCATGGTGTTAGGATAAAACTCGCCAAAACGGCGATATGATTAGTCGCAATGGACTAATATGTTCTTAAGCAAGCACGGATTAGCCCAGAACGTCTTCCTGCAGTATTTTTTATATATTCAAGTGCATATGAAGCACAGGATATTTCATGTTGGGCAACCTCTGAATCATTCTCAATAAATTTCGACGCATTGAAAAGAAAGAAGTTATCTTTCGCAGATTGGACCATAGCTTTAATTGAAGTAGATGTTGATTTTGATTCATCGATTGTTCCATTGAAGAGTTTAGTCTAGTCGTCGAAAATGTTTTCACCATTCTTTAACAGTGTCTTATGTGTCTACAGGTGACGCATCAACTGCCTGTAGAAGCAAAGTTACGGTTTCTGGACCTAGGATTGAACCTTAGCGACCACCAGGTTTGTTGGAGTTACGAGCCTCGCGCTAACAAACCCCTGCTTCCCTATCGGTCCGCATTCGAAATTGGTCAAGTGAGCAATCGTAAACACTTGTTTTCAGAACGTTCTGCACAAACCTGGCCGATCTAAAACAGCCTCAGCCAACAGAGCGTCCGTCTGTCGGTGGCTAGGTGCGCTAACAATGTGCTGGTTTCCGCAGGTGAGTGAATTTTTAAACTTCGTGATCCAGAAGCAGGGCGTTCCCTCATTCAACAGAAAAGTTCTGTGGTTCCTTACATACATAAGCTGTCGCTTAACTCGGAAAAGATTGCCAGCGATAAAATGTGAAAGAAGTATAGCTTGTGCGAATATTGGATATGCTCGAATATTTGATCAAATATCATGCGAAGTTTTCTAAGTATTCGAAACGAACGAATATACGTGTCTTTCCACGTAAAGTCGGACCTCAAATAACAACACCCCGGGGTAAAAAAACTTAAAAAGAGAGAAAGAAAAAAAAAACATCCGCGTGCATAACCCGCGGAAATAGCTGCATACAACGCCCACATCTTTGTAAAAAATGTCTGCATTCGCGGACGCGCGAACCTTCCGCGTCGTTTCTTCTGCCAGCGCCCCTGTTCCCCACCTGTTCGGCAACGCTGATGGCTCATAACTTTTCCCTAGTTATTGTTTCATGGCAGGACGGGCCGCGCTGCCGCGAAACCACACCTCGAGGTGAAATTTGCGCTGTGTTGAAGCCACACATCGAGTAAAAATTCGCAAAAAATACATTTTACTCCTACAATTAAAAAAAAAGCACCCGGAACTTGGACTTAGGACGCCGAATGTGTCTGGCTCAATTTTTCGGACTTATATGCGCGCGATATCGTTAAAGGGACACTAAAGAGAAACAGGAAGTTCAGCTGGAATAAAAGAGGGACCTTCAGGAATGCATGCAGTTATTGTTGGGTGCAAAAATATGAGTTATTAGCGGAGAAATTCGTAAACAAATACCAAATATCTCTTACTCAATTTCCCTCACCCCAGATTTGGCGCTGAAGCAGTGTCGTCACAGATTGCATTTCTCTCAGCGAATCAGAATGCGCCATGATACGTCACCGCTTGCGTAAACAGCCGAGGCGCTGGATGCATCATGGCTGCATGCATGGTCGCTGCGTTTGCGTTCACCGCGATGGATACCGTTGCTGCCGCTGAACCTTGCAACGAAGAGCTCGCCAGGGAAGCAGGACTGCATTTCAGCGATAATCAGTGAAACGGAGCGCGAAATGATCCTCCGCGCTCGAGCGGTAGGTGTTCCCGCGTGCGATGGCGGTGAGCCGCCGGCCGCGCCGGCGAAAGCAGAGCTTCGTTTTCGTCGACGGAAGGCGAAGCGTTCGGTCCGCCAGGCGACGATGTTCCCGACAGAACAAGCGTAGAAAGTTGCGCCCGTACTCGGTATGGTTATTTCGTGGCTTTATTTAATGGCATTCAGCACTCACCGAGCCGCCAGTTTGCTGCTGCAGGGGCACTGGTAGGGGGTTTGATGAAGGCCGCATTGAGGGAACAGCTGCTCGAGAAAGGACTGACCTCTGGGGCACGCCAAGATACTTTCCGAGGGCAAGATTATACACATAATCCGAGGGCGAGAAATGCAGAGAGCACACCATCGGTTTCTCTGGCTGTTTTGCCGTTTTATCATCGGCAGAGCACTGAGCCATTGCGAACGCCGGGGAGCCGGGGCTCTCCGCGCGACACCACATGAAAGGACACAATCGAGTTAACACTGCCGCTGCCCCTGAGCAAGCGCCTTGGGCCATTTATACAGCCCTCAACACTAGACGCACGAGGCATTTTCTGGCTGTTTCCCGCGAAGTCAACGTTTTTCGTGCCACGCAACACGCAACCAAACGCTGTAGAGCGGAACAGGCACGCGCAACGATGCATTGACCAAAAACGAAACTACGAAACTATCATCTCCATGCCATTTTTTCTTATTTATTCAATTTTGTGCTAAACTTGTACTTCCCCGCTTGAAACGGTTTAAAAAGTTGGCAAATGCTGTTTATGTACGTTTAAGGTGTATTTAATTTTGCGCTTTATTAACAGCGATAAATCGCTCTCGACCAATCGCGACCGGCCTGCATTTGTAATCTCCGACGTCACGAACGTGTAGTGCGGGAATTTCGAAGGGGCGTCAGCACCTATCCTTCAGTTTTTCGCTATTTTCTCGCTTATTAAACATCTGTTTGCAGTAAGAATGGTATGGCTGTGATCGTGAAAGGATAATCTACCATTTAAGCTCCACTTCCGGTTTCTCTTTAGTGTTCCTTCAAATATTGCGGCAGGGAAGATATCGCCATTCGAGTTGTACTACGCGAACTCTCGCTTTCGCTGGCGAGATGAGTTTTCAGCTTCCCAAGAGCCGTACGGCCGCTGCCAATAATCTTGTGCCGACCCGGCACTAAATATTAACGTCGGTGGCCGACACCCAGCGAAACAATGCTGGTTGGGCCTAACAGCCAAGGCAGGCGCGGCGGTGGACGGCAAACCATAGCGGGAAGCGTGCCTCTCATCGGTGATAGGGTCCGATGTCATGCGCGCGGGCTAGACCGAGAACTGGACTGCCAATTTCGTTTGTGCGCTTACAGAGCGGAACGGGTTAAGCTAGCGTGTAGTCGGAAAGCATCAAGCTGAATTTGTCCTACACAGCATAAGCTAACGGCGTCGCATTCCACAGCATGGGCCTCAAGGCTCCGATGCGTTGAGGCCTCAACGCTCCCAGCGCCTTAAGCGCCGCAAAATTTTAAGTAAACTGAAGCATAACAGTGAGAAAGAGCGTGTTAACAAATATTCTGTGTTGCTAGAGGCTAAGAAATGTTAAACTTGCATTTTTATATGCAAAAGCTTAATAACGGTATTTTTACAATAAATGGGCTCTAAGATGAATCTGTTTATTTTTTGACAAGTAAGGAACCAACCTTTTGTTTAACATATTCTTCAACATATGGCATTTGTGTGAAAGTTTTATGCAAATTCCACAACTGTCCGAACTATTCGCCTAAAAAATATTCGACTTTAATTTCCATTCACTTCGACTTCGCTTCGGAACAAGAAATTGATATTGTCACAAGCCTAACAAGTAGTATTTCCGGCAACAAATAAACTGGCAAGACTATGCAAGATGACTAATCCAAATACCACTCACAAAAGAGAGTGCGGTAAAAAGCGCAAAAGTAAGTCCAATAAGTCCACACACCATTGTCATGCGGTAGAGTTTACGTAGGGCAAATGGCACGTGTATATGTTTGACCGGTGCAGTGTCTTGGGCAGGCCCAGAGAGCCGTGATTTTCGGTATAAGTCAAGAGCAAAAGTTTTCTGAAGCAGAAACAGCTATGAAATTGAACGGGAAAGGCAGCGCGATCTTCGCTCGTTTGTTACTGTATACGTTTGTTCAGCGCCGAACTGACGGAGAGCTACTGTGTAAATGCTATGAAGTGTATTGTCGTCGTGGAACCTCACTAGCATGTATATTTTAGGGGCGAAGCTCCTTATAGCGGCACCCGTTCGTCCCCGTCGTAGTAGGTAGCCACGTCTAGTTTTATGAATTGCTCAATAGATGGCGTTGTGTGTCCGTATATGTATGTATACCCATATATACATATATATGTATACGTATAGTATAACCGGAAGCCGACTTCCGGTTCCACTTCCGGTTCCGCTTCCGTTTCCACTTCCGGTTCCGCTTCCGGTTCCGCTTCCGGTTCCGGAGAACGCTTCCGGCGTTTTATGAAAAAAAAAATTCTGAAAGTTGTGTCCGTAGCGCGGAATCGAACCAGGGACCCCTCGCTTCCGAACGCGCAGCGCTAAACACTACGCCACGAAGCGCACATCGACACCCGCACCACGATGGCAATAAATACCCAACATTAACGAAAGGCCGCGTTTCTAGTGCGTTTCTAACGCGTTTGTGCTAGCGCGTTACGGCACGTGTAAGAAGCTGGTGTAAGACGCTGTGGCCTCTCCGCCTTACCTTCAACGCGTTTCGAACACGCTGCCCAAGGCGGTGGCAAGTCAAGTTCAAGTCGAGGAGCGTTTATGAATACGGGGGGTATACTCTCTCAGCAGTCATGTGACGGCGTCGGCAAACGCGGTGCACGTTCCGGCATGTGTAAATGGCTGCGTAAGACGCTGTGGCCGCTCCCCCTTACTAGAGAGTACTGCACGTTTCTAACGCGTTTGTGCTAGCGTCCCCTTAAGCGGGAGATCCGATGATTCCCTCCGGAGCTTCGCCCACTCATCATCATTCACCCCGTGGATATGCTGTGATTTTTTGGCAATTTTGACAGTGTGCGCAACGTAAAAAAAATGTGTGGTTGTCCTCACTTGTATGCGTCTTTGAGCCACATCTAAAGGTATCGTAATACGAAGTATAGCTTTGTAGCAAGACTACAATACTATGAAAATCGCATTAATACAGCGATGGGGTGGAGCTGCTTACCGGCTGTCATTCCTCTTAACCAGCCCTGGCTAAGATATCAACGTAGCGAACTCAAATCCAATAATTTTTGCGTCTACAGATTCTAACAAATGCACGTTCCTGGATTAATCGGTAAATCAGTTGCGATTGCCTGTTCGCTAACTTGATTTCTTTCACTTACACTTTTTTTACACTTACGCGCCTTGCACCCCTTCGGTCAAATCATCTAAAATTATTCGTGATTATAAGAATGCTGACGTCGCCGCTATTAATTCTGAATTATCATTCTTCATTAGCGAATGTCTGCCGAGTTTGTACTCTCGCACGGTAGAGGCAAATTGGGCTTTGTTTAAAGATAAAATAACATACCTAATGGACCGTTATATTCCACTGAAGCATATTACAACTAAATCTCGGGTACCTTGGTTTAACGCACAACTTTAACGGTTACTAAATAAATAGAAAAGGTTATTTCGGCGCACAATAAGGTCCGCAAATGCCTCGTACTGGCTTGCTTACACTAACGCTGATACCGAGTACAAACAGGCTATAACACGCGCTAAGAATGACTCTCATCGTAACACACTACCAACACTTCTACGTGACAATCTTCAAAAATTTCGGCGCGCAGTCAACTGTAAAAATGAAATTTTGATTGAGCTTTGTGATACGAGTGGCGTTCCTGTAAATAACAAGGATTGTTGTGACGTATTAAATAATGCATTTATCTTGTTTTATTCTCACGATAATCGTGCTGTATATCCTGACTATCCCAGTGCTTAAAGTCAGGGAGGGGGGCGCTCCCCCCCCCCCCCCCCCCCCCCCCTTGGCAGGTCAACTGTAGCACTGTGGCACCCATTTGACATGCGTTGGAGATGATTTTATTTCCAGTGGTGCCTTGTGCGGGGCAATTCTAATTGTCAAAAATTTGTATTAATGATTTAATTGCGATGGATCGGTTGATGTGGCATGAGCAAAACCAGCAAAGCAGGTATTCTCGTACTGTTGCATGCATTTCTCCGAAACACAGCACATGACGGTCACCACCCTTGTTCGACTATAATTTTTGGCACACCATACTTTTTCATGAGTTACTTTAGTGTGAATCTACGTGCTCGTGAATTAGTGGAGATTCACCTTAATTGGTTTCTTTATGTCACCAGGTAATTTTCATTCGTTTTGTTGTGCATTATGACTGTTGTGTTATACCAAAGACGCGTGCATATGTATGTACACTCGTGAGCAAAAGTATACGGACCAGGGATTGCGTGATAAAGCCGATTTTTTTTTTCAACTATACCTGCGAATGCAACTTGAAATTAAGCGCTGCAGTCCAAACTTCGCATTTCGAACTTTCCAGTGTACTCGTCAATATCAGTTTATGCATGTTTTTTACGACAAATTTTGGCGACCCTGTGGTCCGTATACTTTTGCTCACGGGTGTACATATATAAGCGGACAAAGTGCATGCGTATTAGGCATAACACAACACTCATAATGCACAACTAAATGAATGAAAATTAACTATATTATTGTATAAATAATGAGAAATTCTTCATGCTACCTTTACACCTTTACAACATAAAGAACATGAGCGATTCTCAATATATATATATATATATATATATATATATATATATATATATATATATATATATATATATTGTACCGGAGCACATCGGCACCAGCTCTGTGCCAGCCAGTGTGTGGAAGAAGACGTTGACGATCGTGTGGTTCGCGCTAGGTCGGTTTTCAACGATCCGGCTTGTTAAACCGCTTTATCAAGTCTACCTGCAAAATACTCTTGTTGCATTTGGTGGAGGTGCTGGGTAGTCCCCTTCAGCGTCCTGGAACTCCGCAGCCGTACGCTACCATCTGCCTTCACAATGACCGAGGACGCCGGACCCTCGCGAGCTTCTCCCGCTCCCACACCTGTCGTGTGCTCTGGGGTGCTTCATCTGCGTGATCCTCCAGTCTTCAGTGGCACTGACGATCACGACGTGGAAGACTGGCTGGCCGAGTATGAACGTGTTAGTGCACACAACAAGTGGGATGACCGCGACAAGTTGACTCATGCCATCTTTTATCTTACCGGCGTGGCCCATCTGTGGTTCAAGAACCACGAGGCTGATTTTACCACCTGGTCAGCTTTCAAAGAGACCCTCGTTTCGTTTTTCGGTCGGCCAGCGGTGCGCAAGCTTCGTGCTGAACACAGCCTCCGCGGACGATCTCAACAAATTGGTGAGACCTTCACAAGCTACATTGAGGATGTCATCGGCCTCTGTAGGCGAGTGAATGCGTCCATGTCGGAACCTGACCGAATCAAACACATCATGAAAGGCATCGACGATGACGCTTTTCATATGCTCGTGGCAAAAAACCCACAGAGCGTTACTGAAGTCATTGAACTTTGCCAAAGTTTTGACGAGCTGCGTAAACAGCGCATCTCCACACGTCGCCCTGGAATGCAAATGGCTGACCTTTCAGCTTTGGCTCCCAGCAGCGCTGGTTTTGATTACACCTCGTTGCTGCCTCAAATTCAGCAATACGTACGTGAGGAAGTTGCACGTCAGCTCTCTCTTGTGGCATCGGTCACTGAGCCTCTCCCCCCACTGGACCAGTCGCTTCGTCGGGTTATCCAGACGCAAGTTGCTGAGGCCCTCCCGTCCCCCGCTTCTCCGCCGCACGTTACGGCGCCGCCGCAAGTAACGGCGCCGCTAACTTATGCTGAGGCCCTTACACGATCTCATGCCCAACCGACGCCAGTCCCATCCCGCTCAGCCACCAACTTCTACACTCCGCCAAGTCCGGTACGGCCGGTTTACGTACCGTTCTCGCATCCGAGACCACCTCTAAACCCCTGGCGCACTCCGGACAACCGGCCAGTGTGCTACGCTTGCGGTATTCCGGGACATGTTGCGCGCTTCTGTCGCCGCCGCGGACTCTATTTTCGCGATGGCGCTCCCAACCTTAGCCATGTCCCTCAGCAAGCTACACACCGTCTTACATCTGACGCCGCGGACTCGTATTCACGTCGCCCCGCCTTCAGTTCACGCCGATCTCCTTCTCCCCGCCGCCGCTCCCTTTCCCCCATGCTTCGCCGTTCCCACCATGACCAGGAGGAAAACTAACAGCCGCAGTTCCTGAGGCAAGAACTGCGCCGTCGTCGAAATTTGCAAGGCCTCTTCTTTCGCCGCCTAACGAGATTGTAGTGTTTATAGACGGTGTCGCGACGAACGCTCTTGTCGACACAGGAGCAGCTGTTTGTGTGATTAGTGAGATTCTCTGCCGCAAACTGAACAAAGTGACGACTCCGCTTTTTGATATTTCGCTACGCACAGCGAGCTCGCAGCACGTCAAGCCTTCGGCCACCTGCACCGCTCGTGTTTTAATTCAAGATGCGCTCTACATTGTCGAATTTGTCGTCCTTTCTCATGCATCGCACGCCGTTATCCTGGGCTGGGACTTCCTTTCCGCGCATCATGCAGTGGTCGACTGCGCACGTGCACAACTCGCCTTGTCTCCGTTCTGTACCGCAACCGACGATGACCCTCGCCCGTCTGCTAAAGTGGCTGTCGCTGCTGACGTCATCATCCCTGCCTTCTCTGTCGCCTTAGTGTCCGTCACCTGTGACGCTGTCCCCAATTCAACTGCACTTTTTGTACCGTCTGAGGAATGTGCGCGTCGCCGGAACGTTGTCCTACCGTTCGCAGTCGTCTCACTTGAGGATGATTCCAGTGCAGTTTATGCGTGTAATCCGTTTCCCTGCCCTTCAACTCTATTACATGGCGAATCTGTTGGTCGTCTCGACACTTTTGATGCCATCTTTCCGTTTGATGCGCCCAATTGCGATACGACACCACTGCCTATCGATGCCGTCACTTCTGCCGCCGCTCCCGCCTCACCAGACCACGACGTCTTGTTGCGCAGCGTCGATAACGCGCTCCCGCAAGCTCAGCGCAATCAGCTCGTTCAACTCATTGACCGTTTTCGGACCTCTTTCGACCTCGGCCAACCTTGTTTGGGGCGCACGTCAGCGGTTGTTCACCATATTGACACCGGTCACCATGCTCCACTGCGTCAGCGTCCCTACCGAGTGTCACAATCCGAACGCAGCGTCATCAGTGAACAAGTCGATGACATGCTGCAACGCGGCGTGATCCAGCAGTCAAACAGTCCTTGGGCTTCTCCGGTCGTACTGGTGCGGAAAAAGGACGGCTCAATCAGATTTTGAGTGGATTACCGCCGACTAAACAAGATCACACGTAAGGATGTTTATCCTGTACCACGAATAGACGATGCTCTCGATTGTCTACAAGGTGCCGAATTTTTTTCTTCCCTGGATCTTCGCTCTGGATACTGGCAAGTGCCGATGGCTGCAGCGGACCGTCCAAAAACGGCTTTTGTGACCCCTGACGGGTTATACGAATTTAATGTGATGCCCTTCGGCCTGTGTAACGCGCCTGCGACTTTCGAGAGGATGATGGATTCTATCCTCCGGGGACTTAAGTGGCGTACCTGTCTTTGCTACTTAGACGACATAGTTGTCTTTTCTCCCAATTTTGCATCTCATCTCGATCGCCTCGAGCAAGTTCTTGAGTGTCTCACGGCCGCTGGTTTGCAATTAAACTTGAAGAAATGCCATTTTGGTGCCAGACGGCTTACGATTCTAGGCCACGTCGTTTCACAAGAGGGAATCCTACCAGACCCCACCAAACTGCGAGCCGTTGCCGAGTTTCCCAAGCCAGCCACTCTTAAAGAGCTCCGTAGCTTCATCGGCTTGTGCTCTTATTTTCGGCGTTCCATCCATAATTTCGCCTCTATTATCGCCCCCTTGACTCAGCTACTTGCCAGCAGCGCTGACCTCTCGGCATGGAATCCCGACTGCGACGAGTCATTTACGACGCTCCGCCGGCTCCTTACGTCCCCTCCAGTACTGCGCCACTTCGATCCCAATGCGCCTACTGAAATTCACACGGACGCTAGCGGTGTCGGTCTTGGTGCCATCCTCGCCCAACGCAAAGACGGCTATGACGAGTATGTCGTTGCATATGCCAGCCGTACCCTAACAAAGGCAGAGTCGAACTATTCTGTAACGGAAAAGGAATGTTTGGCAATTATTTGGGCAATCAGCAAATTCCGTACTTACCTTTACGGACGCCAATTTGACGTTGTGACTGACCACCATGCCTTATGCTGGTTGTCATCTATGAAATACCCCACTGGCCGCCTCGCTCGTTGGGCTTTACGCCTTCAAGAGTATGACATACGTGTTATTTATCGCTCGGGACGCAAACATTCAGACGCCGATGCCCTATCCCGTTCTCCGCTTCCGTCTGACTTACTTTGTTTACAAACTTCCACCTGCGATTCGTCGTCCCTCAGCATCACCGACATGCCGGCCGAGCAACGCAAGGATCCCTGGATCGCTTCTCTGCTTGACGTTCTCTCTCACCGTTCGCTTGAATCTGTTTCACGCACCATTCGTCGTCAAGCGCATCACTTTGTCGTTCGTGAAGGCTTGTTGTACCGCCGCAATTACCTAACCGATGGCCGCAGATGGCTGCTTGTTATCCCCCGTCATCTGCGTTCGGACATATGCACCGCCTTCCACGATGATCCTCAATGCGGCCACGCTGGCGTATTCAAGACCTACTCCCGCCTACGCCTGAGGTATTACTGGCGCGGCATGTATCGATACATTCGCCAGTACGTGCGATCATGCCTTTCGTGCCAATTAATGCCGCAAGACTCCCCCTCATAGCACCGCTGGTCCTCTACAACCTTTACCGTGCCCTACAAGACCATTTGACCGTGTTGGCATTGATCTTTACGGTCCCCTCCCCAACACTCCTGCGGGCAACCGGTGGATCATTGTCGCCGTCGACCATCTCACACGGTACGCTGAAACATCTGCGCTGCCAGCTGCCACCGCGATAGACGTCGCTCGCTTCCTTCTTCGCCGCCTCATTTTGCGACACGGTGCGCCCCGTGAATTATTAAGCGATCGTGGCCGCGTCTTTCTCTCAAACGCTATCGAGGCACTGCTCCAAGAATGCCGCATTGTTCACCGCACCACCTCTGCGTACCATCCGCAAACAAACGGCATGACGGAGCGTTTCAACCGCACCCTTGGAGATATGCTTGCGATGTACGTGTCCGATGAACACTCCAATTGGGACCGGGTGCTCCCCTTCGTCACGTACGCCTATAACTCTGCGCCACAAGCTACCACCGGCTTCTCTCCTTTTTTTCTTCTATATGGACGTGAACCATCCTGTTCCATGGACACCATTCTCCCCTACCGACCCGATGTCTCTGAAGCCTCGCCCGTTTCCGAAGCGGCTGCTTATGCTGAAGAGTGTCGTCAACTGGCTCGCTCGTTTACCGCGCAAGACCAATGTCGCCAAAAATCTCGCCATGACGAATCCGAATCTAGCACTCACTATTCCCCGGGAATGCTAGTTTGGCTCTGGGTCCCGTCCACTACTCCCGGCCTTTCGACCAAGCTTCTCTCGAATTACCACGGTCCCTACCGAGTAGTCGAGCAAACATCTCCGGTCAACTACATCATTGAGCCGCTCGAGCCATCTTCCGACCACCGCTGCCGAGGGCGTGAAACAGTTCACGTCACTCGGCTGAAACCGTGCTACGACCCTCCTGTGCTGTCAATCCCCTAGGTCGCCTGGTTGGCTCCTTTCTGCGTGGGGAGTGATTGTACCGGAGCACATCGGCACCAGCTCTGTGCCAGCCAGTGTGTGGAAGAAGACGTTGACGATCGTGTGGTTCGCGCTAGGTCGGTTTTCAACGATCCGGCTTGTTAAACCGCTTTATCAAGTCTACCTGCAAAATACTCTTGTTGCAATATATATATATACATATGAGCATGTGTGAGTGCGCGCGCTCTGTTCTGGTCGCCGCCCTATATGAGAGCCCTCCCTCCACTGAAGGGAGCCTTTAAGCCCTGGATTATCTCGACTCGGGTTTTTACAGCGAAGCTGCAAGTGTGCCACGGCAAATTTTCTGTGTCCGTGCGTATACACCGTCGCGTCGACAAAGAACAATTTTCGTCTCCAGAGCTAGTGTAATTTTGAGTTTGCGCGTAACAGAATTATCTTTTCTCGTATGTTCAAATTACAATCCGATGGTATCATGCCTGCAGGTTGTGTGTAAGTCGTACTTTACAAATTTTGGGACGCACTTTACTTTGAGAAATTGAATTAGTTCAATAACGCACTTGCGCCCGGAGGAGGGTCTACTAGAATGAGTAAATATGCTGCACTCCGGCACACCTGCGTGCGCGCGTGACGAACGTGTGCACACCATGTATCTGTCCTTGATGAGTGGGCCCTCTGTACGTTGCATCGATCGCGCAGAGTGTGATGCGACCGTAATCGACATCAGGGCAAGACTGTTAAAACATTACAGTGACGTTCACTCCGTGAACGCGGGTTACGCGCAAGCGTGTGGACGCCGCGAACGTGCACCGCGGCGTCGAAGCACCAACGGAAAGGGCGCGAACGAGGTGGTGGACGCTACATGGATCTCGACGGTGCGACGCCTTGTGGTGGTGGCGCTTGCGTAACGTCGGGAACAGCTTTGCTGTGCATCCACTTTGGAGGTGGACATTTTTTTCCTATATAGTATCCTGTTCTGTTTCATTCAACTGATATTTCTTGTTTAATTGAAAACCTAAAGGTCTCGAGCTGTCCTGGCCCTGACGGTATTAATTCCAAGTTTTTGACACGTACATCAGTGTATTCATCATTGATTCTTTGCGAGGTTTTCTCGCAGTCATTGCAATGTTGCACCATACCAAATGATTGGAAGGTGGGGAGAGTAGTTCCATTGCACAAATTAGGTTTCTCATTATCCACTAAACTACAGACCGATATAATTGACCAGTATACCTTGCAAGCTCATGGATCACGGTCATCTATTCACATGTGGTATGTTTTCTTGAATCTAACTTATTTTTCTCGACATGTCAACATGGTTCCACAAAATCTTTTTCTTGTGAAACGAAGCTTTTGTTATTTACAAACTACTTATTTCGCGCTCTTGATAACGGTTTCGTTGTCGACTGTGTTTTTTCTAAATTTCGCTAATGTATTTGATTCAGTCTCACATCAGCTACTCTTTCTTAAACTTGATAGGTTGAATCTCGATGCCAATGTCCTAGGTTGGATTAAATGCTTTCTTACTAACCGCTTTCAAATGTTTCGGTTAATGGTCATGATTCTTCTTTCGCTTCAGTAACATCGTGGGTGCGTCAGGGGTCGGTTTTAGGACCACTGCTCTTTCTCATAAAAATCAACGATCTTCCTACCCAAGTTTCTTCTTCTATAAAACTGTTTGCTGATGAGTGTGTAATATACTGCGTAAATTCTAACCCCTGCGACCGTACTATATTACAGACTGACCGTGATAGTATTTCCCGCTGTTGTTCCGATTGGCTGATGAAACTTAATATTAACAAGTGTAAAAGCATGCGCGTGTCCCGACTGCCTTACTCAACTAACCGTGCGGATTACACTCTTAATAACACACCCCTAACCGCCGTGACTCCTTACATATATCTCGGAGTCATTATAGTGTTAGGAGGCATTGCGTATGAGCATGCCGTTAACGGACCGCTTTGCTACGTGAAGAGAAAGAAGACGGGACATGCCACGTGAGATGCTGTCAGCCATTCTGTGGTAGCAGCAGCCTGTAAATATTGTCATATGCAATTCCCTCTCTCCCGTGTACTCGTGAATCTCCGTGACAATTTGGTGGAGATGCGGGGTACTAGAAGAAGCGCTGTACAACAGAGCTCCTCAGTGGTCGTCGAGGCGGGGTCATCATGATGACAGACGAGACCACGACCACGCAGCCTGCGCCGGCCAGTACGACGCCTGTACGAGCACCGACGACAACGTCAACGATCGTCCTTACGGATCCTAAAGACCCAGGGACGTTCTGCGGTACGGATGAAGTTGACGTCGAAGATTGGATTGCCAGTTATGAACGCATCAGTGAGATCAATCGTTGGGACCCGCCGCCGATGCTGGCGAACGTGCTGTTTTATCTCGAAGGAACCGGAAAGGTATGGTTCGATAACCATGAAGGGCGCAGCTTGGAAGTCGGGACACTTCCAAAGAAAAACTTAGTGCCTTGTTTGGGACTAAGCCCATGGGTCGGAAGGCAGCCGCAACGAAAGAGCTATTCATCCGCGCTCAGACGTCCACTGAACCATACATATCCTACATTCAGGACGTCTTGGCTCTTTGCCGTAAAGTCGACATTGACATGACGGAGTCGGACAAGGTTGGTCACGTCTGAAGAGAATTACTGTGCCGAAATTGTGCGCCTGTCGACGCAATTATTGAAGAATGCCGGCGTTTTGAGCAGACCAAAAGTCGGCGTATTGCGAGGTCATTCGCTCGGCTACCGAACACCTCTCGGATGTCATCATGCGAGGATGGACAGGCCTCTCGTCTGCAGTCGTCGCCGCCGTCGCAACTTACACGAATCGGCCGTCGGAAAATCGAAGCAATTGCTTCTGCTCTCCCCATCAACAGCCACGGCAATTTTCACGTGCCGGCCGTTTCCCTGGTCCAGTCCATTGTGCGGGAGGAACTCGGCAACTTGGGTTTTGCCGTCTGCACCGTCGCTCGTGGTAATTGAGGTAACTTATAAATCTGGCAGGCTACATCACGATGCCGATTGTCTTTCCCGCCATCCGGTGGACCCTGCTAGCCTCGCTGATCATGATAATGATTCTTTTGTGCTCGTCATATCTGATTTACGCAACATCGGCCCCGAACAGCGTCGGGATGCAACCTTAAAGCTCACCATTCAGCAACTCTCTTCTTCACGTTCCGATCCTTCACTACGCCAGTATGTCCTACGCATTGAAGTTCTATGCCGTCGCAACATGAAACCTGACGGGCCGGAACTTTTGTTCGGTATTCCCCGACACCTGCGTGCCACCATTCTTCAACATCTACATGCTGCTCCAACTGCGGGACACCTGGGCGTTTCAGGCACCTACGACCGCCTGTGACAGTAGTTCTTTTGGCCTGACTTGTATCGTTCGGTGCGCCAATACGGTGCAGCTTGCGAGCTCTGTCAGCGCCGCAAACGTCCTGCTCTTCCACAGGCTGGACTGTTTCAACCTGACGACTTTCCACCGGAGCCCTTCTTTCACATTAGTCTTAACTTGCTCGGACGTTCCCCTACGTCCGTATCCGGCAACAAATAGATTGCCGTTGCAACTGACTACTCGACCAGATATGCCATGACGCGTGCCATGCCCAGTAGCTGCGCTACAGACGTTGCAGACGTTTAACAGCGGAGCTGTTTAAGCCGAGTGTTAGTCCGTAACGTGCGAACATAAAATGTGGGCCAATCCTGGCTGTCGTGCAGAAAGGGTCCAAGCGCAATGGCACATACCTCTGTGAACTAGCGAAGCTGAGCCTGGCTAAGTCTAGCTAAGCATGGTTGGAACTACTTAAGCTTAGTCAGTCATAGATATCCAATCGATAGCCAATCAATAGCTAATCGATAATCGATCAATAACCAATAAATTACAGAAAATGCTGGGGATGACTTGGTAGTGCTTAGCCTAGCCCAAAAGTCAGGACTAGCTTGGTGCCCATAAGCTCCTCTGTCTCTTTAGAATTGCGCCTCCATTGCACAGCTACGCTATTTTTTCTGCTCAATCACGTCATTCTTCGACACGGGGCTCCGCGCTAGCTTCTTACGGATCGTGACCGCTGCAAAGGTCACTGACGAAATTATTCGTAACTGCTCTACTGAACGTCGCCTTACGACAGCCTACCAGCCACAAACCAACAGTCTTACCGAGCGGCTCAACCGAATTCTCACAGATATGCTGTCCATGTACGTCTCTACTAATCACCGCGATTGGTACGCCACCCTACCCTAGGTTACCTTTGTCTACAACTCGACCCGCCATGACACCGCCCGCTATTCGCTGTTTTTTCTCCTGTGCGGCCGTAACCCTGCGTTGCCCTTCGAGACGCTCCTTCCTGCTCATCAGTCCGTACCAACCGCATATGCTCAGGACGTCCTCTCTCGAGCCAGAATGGCTGGCCAAGTTGCTCACACTAGGCTATGTGCGTCGCAGGCCTCCCAAAAAGAGCGTTATGATAACCGGCACCGCGAAGTAGAATACCGTTCTGAATCTCTGGTTCTACTCTGGACGCCGTCTCGCCGCCAAGGCCTCTGCGAGAAGCTCCTCCCTCGCTACACAGGACCCTACAAAGTTCTCCGCAAGCTCAACGACGTTGACTACCTCATCGCTCCGCTCCAACGTTGCCCGTCTTCTTTTATGGTCTGCTACTGATGTCCATGTGTCGCGGCTAAAGCCCTAGTATACCAGCAGTGCTGACTGATTTTAGAAGGCGCCGTGACGGCGCTCAGTCCGCCGGGGGCGATGTTACGAGGCATTGTGTATGAGCATGACGTTAAAGGACCGCTTTGCTACGCGAAAAGAAAGAAGACGGGACATGCCACGTGAGATACTGTCAGCAATTCTGTGGTAGCGGCAACCTGTAAATATTGCAATAGTGTTACGGGAAGGAAGAAGCGTACTAGAATTTGCAGGTGGGTTTTAATGGCTGCGTAGAAAAGCGAAAACCACTATCTTCGTCGTCTCCCAGGGCACCAACCATGTCCTCTTCTTTCCACATTACACACTGTTACATTACCCCCGTCGGAAGAAGCACCTTACTGATGCGACTCACTGGTTCCAGAAAGGAACGGTTTGAGGCGGCTGACGTGGATGATGTCAGATAGAGGCGAAGGCACGGTAGCATCCAGTGGAGACGCTTCGTATGTGACAGGCGTCACCTGGCGAAGGATGCGATAAGGGCCGTAGTATCGCGAGAGGAGTTCCTCAGAAAGACCGACACGCCGAGATGGAGACCAAACTAGCACAAGAGCACCTGGTTCGTATTCGACGTCGTGGTGGCGCTGATCGTAACGGCACTTCTGACGTGTCTGTGAAGCAGAGAGACGAAGACGGGCAATCTGGCGTGCTTGGGTCGCTGTGGTTATGACATCGCGAGCGTACTCTGTCGGCGAGCCGAGTGTGGTCGAAAGAAGAGTCTCGAAAGGCAAGGTTGGTTCACGGCCGTATAGAAGGTAGAAGGGCGAATAGCCAGCTGTGTCGTGGCGCGAGCAATTGTACGCAAACGTGACAAATGGTAGAGCAGTGTCCCAGTCGCGATGATCAATAATGTTACGGGAAGGGAGAGGCGTACTAGTATTTACAGATGGGTTTTAATGGGTACGTAGAGAAGCGACAACCAGAATATTCGTCGTACGTCTCCCAGGGCACCAACCATGTCCTCTTCTTTCCACCTTACATACTGTGACAATATATATTTCCGTCTCTCCCGTGTACTCGTGAATCCCCGTGACAATTGCCCAGAATCTATCGTGGACTTTGCACGTAAACTATATTATCAACAACGCTAATGGCATGCTAGGGTTTTTGCGCCGGAACTTCTCATGCGCCAATACTACAGTAAAGCTCAGACTTTACAAGACCTTGGTTAGACCCAAACTTGAGTATGCCTGCTCAATTTAGGATCCTGGCCAGGTAACACTAACAAACCTTTTAGAGCTTGTCCAGAATCGCAGCACTCGATATATATTTTCTACCTATAGTCGCTATTCTATTGTCTCCTCAATGAAACTAACTCTTGACCTACCAGACCTCGCTCTGCGCCGAAAGTGTTCTCGACTTTGCCTCTTCCATAAAATATTTTACGTAGATCACATACTTAGAGAAGAATAACTCCATCGTCCATCGTACGTAACATCTCGCATTGATCATTCCCAAAAAGTTGGTGTACCCCTTTGTCGCACAAAAATGTACTCGGACTCACTTATGCCAATAACCATCGGAAGACTGGAACCAGCTCCTCGCCTCCATCACTGGCATCTCTAACTCCAAGAATTTCAAGACCGCCATTAACACTCACATTTGTTCTTGCCCTCCTCTCTGTAAAGCCTTCGGGTGATTGAGAGTAAAAAAAGAAAAAAAAAGAAAAAAAAGAAAACTTTCACTGTGCTTGGCAGTTTATTCAGCTTCTCCGCTTCTTACAAAAAAACTTCGGATATTAAAGAAGACTGTGAAGAAACACCGCCTCGCTTTCACAACTCCGATAAACAATCGGCACCCCTGGTAGAGAGAAGCCCACTGAAATCCCAGTGCGCCGTCAAGCTGGTGCCGCATGCGCAGCCACTAGAGAACGTAAACCGAAACTAGGGAAACGTTGATCTCCACCGAAGGGGCAGACGGCCATATATAGAAGATACGCGCTGTCAAAAAAGGAAAAAAAGAAATAGGAAAGTATGCGACTCCAAGCGTGACACCACGGTGACAAATGTCCAGGGCGCGAATGGCTAGTTGGCTAGTTGGATTGGCGCCCTATCGTGTCTCCCCTTGGTTTTCCTTCTTGTTTTCCTCGCGCCACAATTAATTTGTTTAGCTAGTACTGAAATAGCGAATGAAAAACGGAAGCTTTATACGAAACGTTAGCATCTGTTCAAAAGATGAACCCGCCGCATCGCTCTGTACATGTGGAATACGCACACTGTCAAAAAATTTTGTCTCCGAGCGCAGCCGAACGGGGCGCCGATGTGGCCACATTGTTGTGCTAAAATCATGTAACCTCGTGAAAGTCACAATTCGCGTCTCCAGGAGGGCCGCGGATGAGTTAACTTTGCTTGGTCTACCGTTTTTGTTATTATTTTATTGGAGGCTTTCTTCTTTTTAACTTTTCAACTTTTTGGCGCCACGGCCACGGCTGTATGCGCGAGTTAATCACTGTAGCGGTATTTGGATGCCGGCTTTTCACTTCTGACACTTGGCCGTTTCCAGTTCATTTTCACAAGACTTTTCGTTCGCAAGTGCTCTTTGCCATTGGCCGTCCTCCTTCACTATAATAATATAAACAGCATTAGGATTGGCTGGAATTTTCTCTTACGAACGATGCTAGCGTAAGAGTTTTTTGTTAATGCGGGCCCAGGACCGTCTGCTATGCTGCTACTCATTTCGCGGCCCGATGTAGCAGCATAACAGACCAACAAGTGAGCCGGAGTGAGTGTCAAAACGTCGCAGTGCCCTGCCCCCACGGGACCATCTTCGGCGTCATGACGTCATGACACATACACCTCATGGAAAACAATACTGGGCCCGTATTCACAAAAATGTCTTACGCTAGCATTGTTCGCAAGACCAAATTTCCGCCAATCCTGTTGCTGGGCTTATTATTAGCGAAGACGGCGAGACGACTTACGAACGAAAAACTTTGCGAATTCGGCCCCGAAAAACTAGGCCCGTATATTCATGTAAAAGTTATCACGCTACAACTGCTCATAAGAGCAGCTGCGAACTAATCGCGATGGTGGAATTATTATTAGCGATCGCGGCCGACGAATGGCAAAGAGCACTTCTGAGCGACAACCTTTGTGAATCGGTCCTTGGGGCCACCCGAAGGCCACGTGCACATGCACTTCGCGGTGGCGGTGCTATAGATAGCGCCGAATGTTCTTAGCGAAGCGCGAAAGAGGAGTCCCGCGCTGCAGTACACGCATTACACATAACTGGTTTCGACGGTGGCAATAAGTTGTTCGCTATATTGATTGAATGCTAAACGCACTACCGTTTACAGTCATCGTGAGATGGGTTCTGCCGATTTTTTTTTAGGGTGCTCTGGGGTTTGAAAGTATTTTCCCTCTGGTTTGGAGGTCTGGCATTTTCATTTAACACGAAAAAATAAGGAGTCGGAAATGTTATGTTAGTACTCCTTTAGCGTGTCTTAAACTGCGCTGTAACTTATATATTTGCGCAAAATGCGAATAAAATGCTTCTGGAGCGGTGGTCGCGCGGTGAATGCGCCTATAAGTATAAACGATGTAGCAGCCTGCTTCACGCTTTGATACTTAAAGGGATAGACTGGCTTTCATAACGTTCAAACATCTACTGGCCATACAAAGCATATTTTCTCAAACAGTTGAAAATTGCGATGTTTCAGTGACAGGGTTGGAAGTAATAGTAAAATCCTAATGGTGCGGGAAGTTATCACTCTTTAGTTCACAGCCGCACCTGCGTTTATTATACGGATAATTCTTTTTTTAATTTATGCATCTTACACAGCAATCCTAATGTATGTGGGAAATTTTCGCACTTGAGACGAGTAAATTTAGGCCGAATTCACGACGGTTTATGATCGTAAGTGCTGTTTTCATTCGACCGGCCGCCTTCACATATAGTGCGTCCAAAATCACAAGTAAATGGCTGGCCTCTCCTTTTAAGCGAACGTAATAACTTTTTCTTTTTGTGGGAATATTGGCCTTGTTACTAAAATGCAGGAAATTGACAATGATGCAAGACGACACCTTTCTGCTGGTTGAAGTCGAGAGTAAGCGAGAGTGGGACGTACAACGACGGTGGTGTTGTGAAGTTAGCATCTTTAAGGTAACGCTGTTGGGGAGATGATGACGAGACTTGGGCGCTGAGGATGAGGGGAATGGGGGCATTTGTCCACTTGTGGTTAGTACGGGTACTATTGAATTGATATTATCTTTACTATCGCATCAACTGTATAACAATAGATTGTTGCTGTGTTATAAAACTGTATAACAATATATTATTGCTGTGTTATAAAACGTCCATCAAACACAATAATGCATACATAGCTGACGTTGAAAACCTGCATGCAAATGAAAGAATAACACATGCAAAAAATATGGTTTATACCTACCCCACGAGCTATTATAAATAATCCTTATCCTGTACCCTTCCGCATTTATTAAATAAGTTACATCAAGAATCGTTTGACACGTTCTGTTACGTAAACAATGAAATCAGACTTTTCTTATCGACAATGTCCGAATGATATGTATCAGACATAACATCTATTATTTGTGCGATCTCACAAACTATATTGTAGTTGAATTTATATTATTATTATTCCAGTTGTGTTAGGAAAGTTTGTTTCATTTTTTCTCTATCCTGGCATGTATTTTTGCTTACATTTTATCTTTATTCTAAAAAGAAATATATGTTATATGCTACGTTCTATGTGCAATGTACCAGTTGTGTATCTTCTATGTACCCCGCCATGCCAAAAAATTAGGGGGCAGCGACCTCTGTCAAGCCGTACTCACGGATTTTAGTCCCGCCTCCTCCTCTATCAAAATGAAACAAAGCTTGACTTGATTTAATTTTCTTGCTAGTGTTACAGTCATAGAACTCGTATTTCGAGTTCTCTTAGATATTTTTTACCACTAAGGATTTAAGCCATCACGACTAAATAAATTGTGTCGCCTTTATTATAATCGACTTACTTCAAATGACCAAGATTGCACCCGAAATTTTATTTCCTTTCGGACAAGGGGAGAGCTTCTCACTGGCAGTAAAAATAGCGAGATGTTGAAACAAAAAAATGCAGGCACGGGAATAGAAACGAACGGCAATAAAGGTCCTACGTTTCCGGCTCTGCTCGCGTTCTGCGTATCGATTGTTCCTCGGTGAAAAATTTGAGTCTCGGGAGCGGTCAAATCGCAGGAGGCATGCCATTGCCAACGTTAATCAGTGAAAGGCTAGGCTGATTTACGTATGTATCGCAGTGAATGGATGCTTCCTAGTATCGCATTGTCTATTGATTTTAGCAGACGAGCTGTATGCACTGTGCGCATGAAACTGCCGTTAGGTGTTACGTATACACGCTGTGCAGAAGGTGCCTCGATTGGCGTATCTTCGATATTTCCCAAGTATAGCGCGATTGCTTTTTCTGGCGCCGCCATCCTCTGATTCGTCGCCTGAACATGTTTCCTTTCCCGGTGTGCGCTCTTACTGGGTAAAGAACTTCCGTCGTTCATGTCTTTCGATACCGTAGCTTGCTAGCTGTATACAGCCAGTTTTGAGCAGACTGTCGCGCGCCCTAAAGCCCCTCCGTAGTTGATCGAAAAGCTTGAATGGGACGCTGCTCAAGGACGTCGGATTTGGACACAGCCCCTGCAGCAATTTAAAACGAATATGCAGCGTATATTAAATCAAGAAAAAAAATTCAGATGATTTCCCCGGGCAAGGTCGGCGTATAGCTTCTCGACCGGCTTTAGCTGCTGCGTGCCCGCAAGGGTTCTATAAACCTCATGGCTTTACTTCCAGTCGAGTCTTTATGGTTTCTTTCCTTTTAAATGTTTCGTAAATTTGATGCAACATCTAGCTGAAAGAACAGCGCGAAGGAGTACTTTCACATTATTACGTGTCAGTAAGAATCCGCCTGTTTTGCTTAAAGAAAAGAATTGAAAGCTGCAAGCAAAGCTCAAGTACTGACGAAGATGTCTTTTCGGCCCGGAATTTTCCAATAAAAAGAATTTGTATTCGAAGCGCAGTTAAGCAAATGTCTGTTACAATTTATGTTTATATTACGCTTTGTAAAGTTCTTTTCGGAGTGCTTACGGGAGTAAAGAGCTACTCTGTCGAAAAATTGCTAAATTCGACTTTTCTTCCATTTACCTTAAGCTAAATAAGAATAAAAAGAAATGGCGTGATTTTTCCCACGAGCTTCATCCTCTACCTATGAATGACGTGCGAGCCAAGTGAGCTTTTTCGCTGTGTACTGTAGTGCCAGAATTTTTGCCACTTCATGAAGAACACACGCACGACGCTCAACAATCCGTATCGGGCATGTCGATCGTACGCGCATTCTGGCACTTTTCAGGCTGTAATAAACTGCCTGGTGCACGTTTGCTTTCCCGTGTAAAACTCTAAATGCGTCTTGTTGTTGCGGGTATAAGTAACCACACATGGGGGCAAAATTGCGATAAGCGGCCAGCTCTAACGGCACAGCGAAGCTGGCGTAGCGCTTCTCTAGGGCGCACGAGCGCAATGGCGGACAGATGGATGGATGAATGGAAAAAATTTACATGCATATCCTTCAGAGTAAAAATTTATTTTCACAACATACCAGATCCTATCCGAGTCCAGCTATCATCACATAATACACCCAGATTTATACACGACTGACAAGTGCAGACATTGAGACTCTAGAGCCATCCTAGAGCATATCCTATGGGAATGTACGGGTATAATATACACAATAACAGTGATGCAGCCTCAAACATCTACAGCCTCCGCGCGCGCTGGGAGTCTATACGTTGCTCAGCTCGGACCTGCAGCACCAACTCTGGGCCGTCCAGCGAGCCGAGGAAGCCGCCAAGGGCCAACAACCCTTGGCCGAAGCCATGGTGGGGTCCAGGCCTACCCCACCAAATCGCAGGTCACTCAATAAAGTTATTAAAGCGAAGCTTTCTATGTATCACTGATTCGTCCGTAAGCGCTGAAAACGCACTGCAGGAAAGCCATCTTACACAATGGAACTATCTGCGCATCTGCGCACACAATAGAACAGCGGCGCATGACATAGATATCGTAGAACACTACAGTTTGCATTCGCGGTTGTACCGATAAGAACAATGTGAACTGCAACGCTACGCTATCCAGACGAACTGCATATATCTGAATTGCATTACGCGCGTCACGCAATGCATTCCCGGCCGTCACCATGGGTTAGGCCGCGGGTGCAGTGCACTGCAGAAAAGGCGAACGCCTCTTCTGCCGTGCGCGAATGCGAACGTGCTTACGCGAACGTAAGCGCGAGCGCGATCATGCCCGTAAGGCCCATCCCGTGTATCGGCAACGGCAGAGCCTCTGACCGTCTACCACAGCGATCACAAGGCAATAGTGTGCAAGTGTAGAGTCCTCCGTGAAAGTGTGAGTGTGTGCGTGTAATCAACGGCTACATGATTTAAAATAAACGCTATGCAACTTAACGAAATGTGTCTTCAGTCAACTTTAACGTTAAAAAAATACAATCTTAAACAAGTAATCAAATCACATAGCCGTCATATCGGGTCGCTCAGTATTTCTTGAATTCGTTGCCTGGTCGTTGGCTTTGGACTTTGACTTTGATTCAGTTTGCATGGGAGAAATCTTCGAGTTCAACCATTTTTCTTTAAGAAAGGGGCTTTGATTTTTTGAATGAATGAATTGACAACAAATACATAGTTGTCGAGGGGATTGACGTAAACGCAAACAAGTGCCTGACAAACGCTAAGCTTATCTTTTGGTCATTTCTGCTGCGTTTGTTTTCGTCTTTTAAGATGCATGGTTTGTATTAACGAACCATTCGTGTTAGCTTACCGTCGAATCTTAAAGCAATGTATTGCTCTTTTAAGGAGGGTGGGAGAGGCCAGCAATTTTCAGTTCTTTTACTGTTATCTACCACAGATTCGTTCACACTTCTATTAAAGTGTTTAAAACCCAAGGCCTTGTGCAGGGTAACCACGTCCTCACCAACGTTGTGTGCAGTTACTGCGACGTGCTAACAAAACGTGCCGAAAAGCTTCTGTGGCATATCCACTCGTTACACATAAATAGTCATTATCGACAAACGTTATGTTATAGTTCCGCGTTGTCACACACCCCGTCTGGCTTCTAACAATAGTGCACTTCCTCCTAACTTATTCTGAAACTTTTCCCTTTTCATGTCATTCTTTACATTACGATATAGCTTGATGACTGACTTCTTATACACCGCATCCATCCAGTATGCTACGTATTTCGTCATCTGTGACTTTACCTTTACCACCATTTACCACCCTTTTCTCGGCCGATCTACACACATTAACTAATTAGTTAGTTTCCTCGTTCTTCTTCGCCGATGCGAGTCAACCTTCTCATACAGGTCTAAACGCCCTAGCCGCCCATTTACTTTCCTCTATATTTCTCTGTCATTTTTCGAACCAGATTTTGCTCTTAGCCTCCCAAATAATTAAAAAGAACGCCCAGCACGTCTTGTTTCTAGTCCTGATTACAATTCGGATTTTAAGCATAACACCGAGTTTTATAATGCATGACTCCTTTCCACACGCCTCGCCCTACCTGATACTTGTCATGTTTCCTCAGCGCTCTCTGATTTGTTATGGCCATATTTCTGTTGCCTATCACCTTACGGAATTGTTCTTGTTCCTTCATGTAATTTTTCCACTCTAATTCATACTTCTAGGTTTTATACTAACCCTCGCTATTTCCTTTCCTTGTATTGGGACCGCCTGATCGGAGACGTCACTAGAGAAATTTAGAATAGTGAAACCCAAACTTCGGGCGCTCCTGAAAAATAGCGCTTCGCTGCTGCGCATGCGCTGAACCCGAAAACCATATGTCGGTTTGTGTTAGCGCCCGGTGTGTGTCGTTAACGGTTTTGAGCAACATGCTGTCACGGTGTCACGAGTTGAAACGAGAGCCGCCCGTTTCGCGGCAAATATGCCACCCTACTTATACGTCGCATAACGCGGTTGTTGTTGTTGGTGGTGGTGGTGCTGCCGCTGCTGCCGCTGCTGCCGCTGCTGCCGCTGCTGCCGCTGCTGCCGCTGCGACCGCCGCGGACGCCAGCGCCGCAACGTGCTTGTTATTGTTGTTGTTGCTGCCGCCGCCGTCGCATACGTCGGATAACGCGCTTGTTGTTGGTGTTGTTGTTGCTGCTGCTGCTGCCGCCGCCGCCGCATACGTCGGATAACGCGCTTGTTGTTGTTGATGTTGTTGCTGCTGCCGCCGCCGCCGCCTGCTTTTCGTCGTCGTCGCCTTTTTTTCGTCGTCGTTGTTGTCGTCGTCGTCCAGTAACAATATGGCGCTCACTGAGTATAAACAAATGGAAAAAATGGCCTTCTTTTCTCTTGCTTCCAATTTACACGGCTTCATCCAAGCGTTTGTGGTTTTTCAGAGATCGGATGCTGCTTTTAGCATTTTTGAGCCCAATGAAACACTGAGCTGACTGCCAAGCAACTACAGCGCAGCAACAATTTCTTTTCTTAATTTTAAATGTAGAAGTTTGGGAAGGTAGGCCCCTTTAGGGCCGGATCTTTTGAAATTCCAAGTACACTACTCAGGCAAGCATAGATAAACGTAACAACGAAGCAAAGAAAAACTCTGCACGCAGCGGCTAATTTGTTTTCATTCCTTGGCAACCATCATGGCCGACGCCATGTGATACGAGCTCTCAAAAATTGTGACCAGTTAAAAAAATAAACAAACCAATTTTTACAGACTTATTTGTCCTTGCTGGCTGGCGCATATCTTCGGTAATAAATATGCAGCTCTGAAAAGCCTGATTGAAAATATCTTTTCAGAAACCCCTACGTTTAAATGCAGTACACCTGACGGAAGAAGAAGGTTAATTTTCTTCTGCATGCGGCTGCGTGAATGCGTAAAGGAAGTTGAAGAACACGCAAGCTGGACTTTTTTTAGCTCGCTCGCAAGATGACCTGCCAGTGGAGCCGATTCTTAATTCTTTCACTTCAGCCACTCTAAACAGAGTGCTTAATCTCTTTCCTTTTTTCTATCTTCTTTGTCTTAATTTTATTTAATTCCTTTTTTGTGTGTCGGATTATGCGATCCTCTCCGAGATTTTGATAATGCCTGCACGTGCGTAGTTCCCAAGAGAGCATAAAGAACCATGTCTCGAGGCCACAGCAACAACAGTAGCATATAACGCGGGCTTTTCCACAAGTAGGTAGCTTATGAGGAGAAGCCCGCTTCTGGAATTTCAGCCGCTTTAAAGACGAAAACCAGCATATTGGAGATACGTGTGCTCGTGGTGTAGAGCGCTACCATCATAACGATAAACATCATTTTAATTGAACATTAAGCAAAAGTACAGCTACCGTGATACAGCTCGAGTCATCTCGATTCCGAGTTTGGCTCCGAAACTATTGCACCATATTGCTTATATGTCCGGCTCCGCAACTATTGCACATGCGCTAAGTGAGATCCGCGAGTCGCATGCTCGGCTCTGATGATTGTACTGTCCATCGCCTCCTCTATTTTTTTTTTCAATGCCAGTGCAATCGCTCGCTCCGCAATGGGAGCCGTTGGTGCGCTTTAGTTCAGTGAGTTGCCGCGATGTGACGCTACCCATGCAGGGGGTGCGACTAAAACCCCTTGATGTTGGAAAGTAGCGCCACTTTTATTGCGATAGCAATTATATGGACACTTCAACCGGATTTCTGCCGTCGCCGTCGCCGTGAGGTTCCGTATAGATAAAATCTTCGCCGCGCGCCGTATGCCCGAGCGGAAGCGTGCCGGTACGCGCGCTATCACGGAGAGCGAACGCACTCAATCTCCCACTGGCAAGCAAGGAAGCGGGAAGCCAGCGCCGGAAAGAGCGGGGGGGCGGGCGCACTTCTACTCTGCCAACAACCGCGCTCGTCGCTCGCCCGCACCGTCTCTTATCTCCACACGGCTCTGACCTTTCTGTGCGCTGTGCATTCGCCGCTCAGTTTCGGTTGAAGCGATAGACCGCACGTACCTCGCCCGCTGCGGTGTATGCGCTTGCTGCCAGCGTCTTGACAGTCGTTGTCTGCAGTCATTCAGTGTGATCTATTCATGTTTGTTTGTGCGCGCTCACACCACGCTTGTTCATTCAGTTAGTAATAGTCGGGCCACATTTTCCAACGCACGCTACACATGCGATGCTGCCCAGATCGGCAGTGCAGCGCTACAGGTGTGTCCCTTCGCACGCGCTGTCCACGGGAAGCGCTTCTCATCAACACCACCGTTTCACACGCGCCTTCTCGTGGTCATCGAGTCTCTCTTCATGTCGGTCTACTTACGCCGCTGCACACCTGCTTACTTAATCAGCTCATGTTTACTACAATTCATATTGCTACCAAAGCCGCTCACCTTACTTCGTATGACATTGCTGTGTTGCTATCGCATTCATTGCTTCGCCCTCAGGGCGAAACTGTGACATTTTTTGATCTACGCCGCCACACCCGCGCCGGCGCTGTTAACCTCCTCTTTTTCTCCCCCTCTTTCGCGGAGCCAGCGTATCTGCCAGGCTGAATGGCTGCGGCGCGCCATACGACCCTGTCAGGTGATCCTGACGTCACGAATGTGGCGCGAAACTTACTTTCGCCCGCTTTTATTTTCTCCAGCCCGCCATGCGCCTTCCAAGCGGTGGTCGCCCTGCCACTCCGAACGTGCGTTTCATAAGTTTTCCCGTGTTTCCGTAGGAATCTGGCAGTAGCGCACCCAGGATCTCTGCCGGGTGGGGGGGTTGACAGTTTGCCTTAGTTTACCAATACCATCTAAACAGCACTAATTTCAACTTCTTCACGGGAAATTGTCAAAAAATGCGCCTTTTGCGCAAGTTTGCGAGCGTGCAGACGATTGCGCGTCTTGCATCTTAGTTGCAGTACTAAAAGGCGCAAGGAAAGAAAAGGGGTTAAACAAAAGGCGCAACTCGACCTCAGGGGGGGAGTTACAACCCCCGAAACCGACCCCCCCCCCCCCCCCCCCCCCCCCGTCGTTGCGCCACTAGAATCTGGGCGTCGTTCTCCGTGGCAATGCCTTGCTGCTGCGCGTTTCAATGCAGCAGCAGGTCAGAGAGAGGGCTAGCATTATTTTCTATCCCCCGGGAAAAACGGAATGTCGTGCGCCGGGAGCAGTGGTTCCATAACATCGGGAGCAAGGAGTTCGCGCCTTCTAAGCACGTCGTTCTTTGCGAGGTGATTGTTTCAGCTTTCGTTATATTGGTAGGTGAAGTTTCATGGTGATTTTGATGCCCTTTGCATAGCCGGACTCTTCGTTCAGTTCAATACAGAGCACCTATAACTATGCATATATATATATATATATATATATATATATATATATATATATATATATATTAAGTGAGTCGCTGAACTTTTCGTTGACTCTGCGCGGTGACAAAGTTTTTTTTTTGTGTTTTCCCGCGTGTGTTAGTTTATAAGTGTATGTAATTTATGAGTTAATAGCTGTAACTCCTACTCTGTAATTGTGTATGTGTGCGCGCGTGTGCATGTGTGTGTGTGTTCGTGTGTGTGTGCGCATGCGCGTGTGCGCGTCTATGTGTGTGTGTGAAAGTGAGCGCCGTGTTGAAATACCTCGTTGTTAACAGGGCACTTTTTTTCGAACCACCTACCGGTCCGGTCCGCAACCTTCGGAGCCACCTAGATCAGTCTGTAGCTCAGTGGCGTCAGTTATGAAATACTGGTAGCGATTTTCATCGTGCGAAAAAAGCGCGGATAAGAATTATTTAGTTGAATTAAACCAAACAATTATCCTCTTTCCTGCATATAGGCTTATGGACGTGAGTTGATTAAACGAAAGTAAAATTAAGTGAATTAACAACCGCTCAATGATATCTTGGCAGCCGTCGTGAAGTAAATAGCCGTACGCAAGAAAGCGAGGTTATACGTATTTGGCATGTGTTATTCGCGGATGCTTATAATGCACAAGCCACGTGCTTTTCATAATCTCCCTGAACTCTGATAAACTTTTACATCTTGAATGCTGTAAGTTGATTATAAATTGCCATAGTCTTAGAAGTTTCCCTGTGAGCAATCAGCCTCTTTATCTTTTTTGAGAGACTTAAGGAAGTCCCAGAGGTGATGGAATACAATTTCTCGTCGTTTCATCGTTACGGAATACAGGCGCGTGTGTTAAGTTCTATATTGCCTATTTCGCAAACACAGCACGTATTTTGCACAATGACATTGGTGCAAAGGCTTTTGGCCCACGCGAATTCGCTTTAAATAAACTATCACATGTCTTCTTGGTTACAATCTTTGAGCTTTTTAAGAGCCACGATTATGAAACAAATTCTCGTGTATATTCTATGGCGCTTACATTATATGCGCTCAATACACCTCCGCGTTACGAACAGCCCAAGTATCGACGGAGAGGCAAACCGCTCAGCCACTGCTTGGTACTCATGAAATTGTATTCCATCACCTCTGGGACTACCCTAAATCCCCCCAAAAAAGAAAAAAAAAAAGCTGATTACTCACACGGAAGCTCCTAAGGATATGGCACTTGATTACGGAATTCAAGATGCAGAGTTTATCAGAATTCAGGGAGATTATTAAAAGAACGGTGTTTGTACTTTATGAGCATCCTTGAACAATAGATGCCAGATACGTAACTTCGCTTCCGTGCGTATGCTCTATTTACTTCACGGCGGCTGCCAAGATATCATTGAGCGGTTGTTATTGACTTATTTTTACTTTCGCCGGGGTTTTAGTTCCTTTGGCGGCGGCCGATGCGAGAACAAAGTAGGAACTGCGTTGGGCTCCATTTTTTTCTTTCCATAGGCTTCCAATACTTTTGGCTCAAACTGATCGTTCGTAAAATGGAGCTGACACATGACAGTGATCTCTGAGTATACGGATGGTAAGAAGCAAATTTCTTCCATTTGAATTTGTTTGCACTCTTGGAAAGGGAAGACGGCACAAGAATGCACATTTGTATTATACATGTAAGTAAAAGGAAACACCACTTATCTACGTATATATTGCGGTTCATGCCTTCGCAACATATTGTGTACGTGAACAAAAAAATACTCGCCGTATTGAAACTTTGCAAAGATACAGTAAGCGTGCAATAAGAGTAAAAAAGTTCCTTGGCTTCACAAGTATCAGGCGCAAGGATCACACACACACACGCGCGCGCGCACACACATACATGCACACGCATACACGCGCACCCGCCGTGGTTGCTCAGTGGCTATGGTGTTGGGCTGCTGAGCACGAGGTCGCGGGATCGAATCCCGGCCACGGCGGCCGCATTTCGATGGGGGCGAAATGCGAAAACACCCGTGTACTTACATTTAGTTGCACGTTAAAGAACCCCAGGTGGTCTAAATTTCCGGAGTCCCCCACTACGGCGTGCCTCATAATCAGAACTGGTTTTGGCACGTAAAACCCCATAATTTAATTTTTTTTACGCATACACGCGCGCACACACACTAACACGCACACACACACGCACATAACTACAAAATAGGAGTTACAGGCATTAACTCATAAATTACATACATTTGAAAACTAACTTACGCGCGAAACCACAGAAAGCTTTGTCACGGCTCGAAGAGTCAGCGAAAATTTCAGTGACTCACTTTAAAAAAAATGAAAAACTGTATGCACAGTTATCGTTGCCCTGTATTGAACTGAACGAAGAGTCCGACTATGCAAAGAGCATCAAAATCTCCATGCAACTTCACCCACAAATGTGAGGAAAGCTGCAACATTCACCTCGCAAAGAACGGCATGCTTAGAAGGGGCGAAATCCCTTCTCCCGGTGTTATGGAGTCACTGCTTCCTGCGCGCGACATTCCGTTCACCTCGGGGGATAGAAAATAAGGCTGGCCCTTTCTTTGACCTGCTGCTGCATTGAAACGCGCAGCAGCAAGGCATTTTCACGGAGAACGAAGCTAAGATTGCTACGGAAGGATGGAAAAACTTGGGAAAGACACGTTCGGAGTGGCAGGGCGACCACCACTTGGATAGCGCATGGCGGGCGGAAGAAACTGAAGGCGTGCGAAAGCAAGCTTCGCGCCGTTTTCGTGACGTCAGGGTCACCTGACGGGGTAGTATCGCGTGCCGCAGCCATTCAGCGTGGCGGATGCGCTGCCTCCGCGAAAGTAACGCGAAAGAGGGGGAGAAAAAGAGAAGGTTGACCGCGCCGGCGAGGGTGTTGCGGCGTAGATCAAAGCGTGTCGCTACTTTCTACCATCAAGGAGTTTTAGGTACTCTCCGCAGGCGCGAACGCTAGCCGACGGGGGAGAGTAGGAAAGGGCGATCGGAGAGCGTGGTGAACCGTTGGATCGGCCGCATCTGGCTGGCATTGAAAAAAGAGGCGCTGCACTTTTCAACGGCGGGATAGCCGTGAGGCATACAGATTCTTTCGAACAAATCATTTTTTTAATATGCGTGTCTGAAGGCTCTGGGAGCCGTAAGGGGCGAATCACAGATATATCAAAAGCATTCCGAAGGCTGACAGGGATCAGCCAAATGCAGTCGGTACGCGAGTACAATTACATCGAAATTGAAGGCAAGCTCTGAGGCAGAGGTCGTGAAATATAAAAATTGTTTTGGTCTATTCTATTGCATGGTGAGCCTTTCTTTGTTTCTTTATTTCTGAAGTGAATAGACTGGTTTATGCTTCGCTGACAACTGATGGTCCACTTATATCAGGTGGACCAAAACTTTTCTAAGCCTAAACGTTACTACTCCCCGCCCTAAATTGATCGAGTCCTTCATTAATAACAGCCTGTTTAAGCGGTGTCGTCTTGATAATTTCTCATGTGACGCACGAGCCGACTACTGGTCGCATCCTCTCATGCTTGCGCGCGTTAGCCACGTTGACACTTCCTCGAGCCGTGATGAATACTCCCCCATCCGACGATGTCTTCTTGCTTTACTTCACTTTACGGCAGATCTTAGTTCGTACCAACTAACCTTTCCTGGCGTCATGGTGCACCTACTCTGCAACGATCGCGCTATGGTTTAAGCCGTTCCGTGGGGTGCTACGCGACGGCATGCTTCATGCTTCCGAGAAAACCTCAAAAGATCAAAGTGGCGTGTAATTCGGACATTTTCTATCAAAACGTTCGTGGACTTCACACCAAGGCACGTGAATTTTTCGCCAGTGTCATTTCGTTGTCTTTTCCTATTTTTGTTATTTCCTAAACTTGGCTCTGCAGTGAAATTTCCTCTTCAGATTTTTTTCCACCACATTACAACATCTTCCGCAGTGACAGGGACTTCAGTGGAGTTAAACAAAAAGGTGTAGCTCCTATAGCTATGATGCTTCGCATTTCGGGCGAAACTGCGACATTTTTTAACAAGCTAGCGGATGAAATCTTTAACGTAACTTCGAAAGGCACGCTGAAAGAATTTTTGAAGGAGCTATGGTGAAAGTAACTTACAGAACACTTTGGCATCGTAATATTTATTGCTACAATCTTTAAAGTAGCATAACCAAATGTTATCTTGCGCTTCTTTTCTTTTTCTTGTCATCTATTTTTTTTCTTTGTTCTCCATGTTTATACCTACGTGCGCTCTTTCTTCATTGACCGCACGGCTACAATTGGACTAGGCTCCGCGAAGTCCGACACCTTCAGCTGTCCCGACAGAGGCACCCCTCAGGGAGCTATACTCTCTCCACTGCTATTTAATGTGGGGATGAGAAAGCTAGCCCTGGAGCTAGATAAACACCCGAATTTCGGTCGGCTGTGCGATATATGCCGATGACATCACGCTTTGGGCTTACCAGGGGTCCTACGGGGACAAGCAAGACACTCTTCGAAAGGCTAAAGATGCAGTCGTGGAATACACGAGGGCGGCGGACATGGCGTGCACACCCGAGAAATCAGAACTGATTCGGGTGCGTGCGAAATACGCAAGAAAGAAAGACTCGGTGCCTATCACTCTGACTCTCGACGGGGCGCCGATTCGAGAAGTGGAGACACTCAGAATATTGGTGATGTGGGTACAGCAGAACGCTAGAACAACGCACACCCTTCAAAAACTAAAGGCGGTCACAGGAAACGTTACCAGGATGATACTGAGAGTGGCAAGAAGCAGAGATGGTCTAACTGAAGGAGAGACCATCAGCCTGGTCCACGCATTTGTAATCAGCCGGATCACATATACGCCCTTCCGTATCAGGCCTTGACGAACCAAGAGATAACACAGGCAACCACGATAACAGAAAAGCTTTGAAAGCCGCCCTTGGTCTCCCCGAATGCGCTAGCACAGAGAGATTCGAAGGACTAGGTCTGCACAATACTTTTGACGAGTACGCAGTCGCGACGTTATATGCTCAGAAAGAACGACTTTGTTCTTCAACTCAGGGCAGGGAAGGATTGGCGAGGTTAGGCGTTACACTGAGGCCCCAGTATTGAAGAGAGGAAACGGCACAGATAGACCGCAATGTTCGATCGCACATCGTGGTGGCCCTAATTCCCAAGAACATGCACCCAAAGTACCATTCCGGACGACGCAGAGCAAGAGCAAAGACTCTTCACAAACGTTTCGGCATGGGAACGAAAGTGTATTACACAGATGCTAGTCGAACCATCTCCGACACGTTCACTGTAGTCTCTACGTGTCAGAACAACGTTACAACGGCATCATTCAAAACCTCCTCGGCATGCGTGGCAGAGGCTGCAGCCATCGCCTTGGCCATTCAGGACGCCGAACGCCAAACCAATTCGGCTGTCATATTATCCGACTCACAATCAGCTTGCCGCCTGTTTCTAAATGGGACGGCACCCCAGTCAATAATCAAAATTTTGGGCAATCGACTAGAAGGGCACCACACTATCATATGGTGTCCAGCACACGAGGGACTGGCAGGGAACGCGAGGGCAGACCGTATTGCTCGAGGATTAAATGTCCGAGCAACGGCAGGGCCCAGCGACGACCTTCCACCGAATTCTCGTGACATCCTTTTACAGCAAAAGCAGCAGCGGAGACGTTTTGGACATCCTCACTCGAATTTGAACAGCCAACAGGAGAGGGACTGGCGTCGTATTCAGACGAATACATACCCCAACCTGCACCACCTACACAGAATATACCCCACGAGGTCCATTGACGAGCGCCCGTGGTGCACAGAAATACCCACACTAAAACACATCACATGGGAGTGTCTCACATAGACAGCCCAATAGTACTGAAACATCCACTCATGAGGAATAGGCAGTGGGAGGCATGGCTTGCGGACGAGGGCCGGGAGAGCCAATTGGCTCTTCTGAACCAAGCCCAGCGAGCCGCTCGTGCCAGTGGAGCCCTGGAATAGAGGCCCCAACCAGCGTGCCTTCTTTTATTTATTTATTTTCAATAAAGTTTTTACTCACTCACTGATTCACCATATGTATTATGTTCATAGGCACGGTCCTGCAAGCCAACTGAGGCTTAGACCGGCCTGTTTGTGTTGTTTTTGCATTTATGGATGGCAATAAACATTATTATTATTATTATTATTATTATTATTATTATTATTATTATTATTATTATTATTATTATTATTACTACTACTACTACTACTACTACTACTTAGTTAAGCAGCACTATTTTCAATGTCATAGCTGCGACAAACGTCTGACCCGCCGCAGTATCCCAGTGGCTTTGTATGCATGGCGTTGCACTGCTGAGTTAGAGGACGCGGGTTCGATCCCGGCTGCGGCAGCCGCATTTCGATGGGGGTGAGATGCAAAAACGTTCGCGTATTTAGATTTAGGTGAACGTTAAGAACCTCAGGTGGTCAATGTTAATCCGGAGTGCCCACTACGGCGTGCCTCATAATCAGATTGTAGTTTTCGCACGTAAAACCACAGAATTGTTTACAAACGTGTGCATGTTAAAGGGATACGGACACAAAAGTTGGCGAGTGGTTTTTTGCGTCGGACCAAAAGTTGAACTGTTGAAAATGACGAATACAACAAGCTGCTTTGAAAAAAAGAACGAGAAGCATCTTTTTTTTTTGCGATTTTCTGTTGCCCCTTGCCTCCAAGCGGCCGCCGGCAGAAGCTGAAATTTGACGTCATAACACCCACCCGCGCGCGCGCGGCCAAGGTCGGCCACCGCCGTCGCAGTGTTTCCGGGGGTGTCGGTCCCTTGCAGCGTTTGTTTAACCCCTTTCGGCGATCTTCGCACGTGGTCCGTGCTCCACGCAGGTGGTGCGTCTTACATGCGCCTTCCCGCGGTCGTCGCTCGGTATTGACGCGTTCGTCGCGGCGGAAGGAAATGTCCAGACATTGCTGTTATAACAGCATCGTCAGTCGTGACACGCCGTCGCACACGTTCCCCAGAGACGAGAATGTGCGTAAACTTTGGATACCTGCCTGTCAGCCATCACGCCCAGCCTGGAGACTTCTAAAGAATGACTTCATTTGCGCGGACCACTTCGTCGACGATGATTATGTGACCAGCCCGGCTGTGCTGAAAAGCCTCGGCATGCCGCTCAAAAGGCAACGCCTGAAGCCTGATGCTGTGCCATCGGTCTTCTCACGAAAACGCAAGGCAGAAATGATCAGCGGCGCGTTTGAAAAGAGGAGGCGAAAAGATATCGGTACTGCTTTCGTTCACTTGCAGCCTTCTTGAGCAGTGTGAGGGCGAGGCTGGGGCGAGATGCCCGAGGCTGGGCACGAAGGCAGTAATGTCTTTAAAAATGTTGGCAAATCATAGTAACACAATACAAGGCTAACGCGCGCGAGCGCGACTCACAAGATCAGTCCTACACGGCGGCGGGGCAGACACACACACAGCTCTGCTTCTGCACAGGCTAAAAGCGGGGGAAACTGAGGAGAACGCCAGACAGTTGCTGCCATCTGTCGGGCGGCTGGCGAAGTGGACGTGAAAATCTCGGAGGTACTGATACCTCACAGCAATTGCTCACGCCGACGGCATAAACTACTATTCAGTCATCCACGCAGTGCTGTAATACCCCGCCGCTGCCTCGCCTGCGTGCGCTCTTGAAAAAGTAAGTTTATAGAGGAAACGACAAATAATTCTTGCACAAGTGTTTGGTGCAGAGCGAAATGTTCGCGTTACGGTTCGCGAAAACCTGACAGGCACTTCCATGGCCGCCTGCTCTTCTTCGTCGCTTGACGCGGAAGGCTCGTAACCGTACGAGGTAATATTTCTTGCCAAGTTGGAATGGTCTTCATCTTCAGACGTGTACTCATCGGTGGTAGAGGCACCAGAACTCGAATCCATGCTCGCAATGGCGGCGTCGGCGCGCTTCGAATGACCGCGGCCGGCCGGCTGGCTATCCGACGAGTGTGTCGTGACGTCACGCTTTCCAACTCCCGCGTGTCGGGTGGCGAGGCGCGCGCTCACAAAAACGCCAAAAATAATGCCATCGGCTCAAAAATGAGCTAAGTGACTACTTCGTTTCGGTGTAATCACACACTGAGGATTCATTTTCAGCATTTTCGTAAAATTTTTCAGATGTTGTTTCCGTATCCCTTTAAGTGTTTGACCTAGCCGGTGAGAGCTGCAGTTTCTGAAGTCTTGCTCGCGACCATTTTGGTGCAATCTATGTCAGTTATAGCATTGCGACGTTAAGCCTAGCGTCGGCAATGTGCCATCATTGTCCACACCGCTTTCCCGCTTCGGACCTGGCTGCTCCACCTCAGTCAACTGACAAGTCCGCGTAGCCTCCTCCTCGACGCGCTTGAACGCACATCATTCCTGAGCGACGAAGTGGCCCACCTACGCGAGAAAAATGCACGTCTCGGTTGATACAACGTTCAAATCCTTTCTCGCCAAGTAGATATTGTCGCCTGTAACCGAGCGGACGTTCAATGGCTACTTGCCGAGCTGGCACAGCGCCCTGTCATCGCAACCTCATTTGCCCCTACGGCTGGCAAGGTGACGCCGTCTGCAAATAGCATTTCCCTAAAGGGATGGGAACAAGTTTCAGCGAACTCGCCTACCGTGACTCCTGGGATGTGTCGGCCGGAAGTCCACTGAGACGACAAAGAAGACAAAATTTCTACCTCATTCGGTGCTTTTAGGGAATCGAAATTAACTGTCGCTCAAACATCCAAACGCCCTAACGCCTATTTTGGGTCGGAGCTCTCCCTTCTAACCACCCCTGCAACAGTTAAATCTGTCAATGTTAACCCTGTCTCTTGCGGATGCCTCAAAACAAAACACGACTCTTACTCTTCTTTCTATTTGGCTGTTGAATACGAGGGTTTCAAACGCCTGGGCTACCCGTCCGTGTGGACGATGTGTTGCTCTTACAAGCTGTTTCGTGGTGAGCTGTATAATGATATGCTCCATGCTACTCCAAGCGTGTAATTTGCGCATCTGTTATCAGAACGCTCGAGGTCTTCGTACCAAGGCGCCTGGACGTTTTGCTAACATTATCCCCCCCCCCCCCCCCCCCCATTGTTGTACTTACTGAAACCTGGTTGTGCAGTGAGGGCTTGTCTTCCGACCTGTTCCCGCCTAACTACGATGTATTAACGCGAGAGCGTTAAGGACCCCGTCTCGCAGGAAATCTGGTGTCGGCGGTGCAGTCCGTTAGAGAAAAATCATCCCGACTCACGCATCCCGAACCACGCAGGCCTTCCGCGTAGCGCATAGGCGTAAGTGAGCTAATTGAATTTCTCGAAGTAGAAGGCGTCAGGAAATTAGTAAAGTACGACTTACACACAACCTACAGACATGAAATCGTCGGTTTGTAATTTGAATGTACGAGAAAACATAATTATGTTACGCGTGAACTCAAACACAAACCCCTTTCCCAGCTGCCGTTTGAGGTCTGTCTTATTGGGAGCGGTGCGGCGCGCCCTGCTCGGTTCCTTGCAACACCACCTCCGCGCATTCGGGGCAGCGGCGGATACCGCCGTGCGAGGGAAAGAAAAAAAATTGCTGGCTCTCCCGTAATCGAGAGCAGATGTAAGCATGAAATGGCTACCGGCAAAGCACATTGGTTGGAGATGATATTAGCCACAATCTTAAAATGGGTGTAGGGCATGTTCGCAACGGCACACCGTACCACAGCCCACCGCACCGCACCGCAGCACGCCATACTGTGCACTGGTCCATATGGACGCTGCCCAGCTAGTAGAAGAAAATCCGCTGAAGGCGGCACCACAGGCAGCAAAAGTCGCCAGGGAGACAGAGCGCACTGCCCAACTAGAGGTGCCTGAAGGAGGCGCCACGCAGCGTGGCGCCATCTTTCGAGGTGACGCAAAACCCGCGTCCCGGAACTCACGGACCGCTGGCATTCTAAAGAGCACAGGCAACCCTGTCTCAGCGCCAAATGATGAAAATGAAGTGTATGGTGCCCTCTATTTGCCTTTTGAACGTCGCTGTTGCAAATGACAAATAAAACTTCAGTGTATAAGAAGTTGCAGCATTAGGAAGAAATCGGAAGCAATATATTTTGTAACTTGTTCGGGCAGTAACTATAGCGTATGTAATGCGGTCCTGTACAAAGGGTTAGACCGCATTTTATTAACTTTTGACTGGTTGCCCGGCTGATCTCGTTTTGTTCTCGCAACGGTAACCAAATGTTCTCCTTTGAGTGCCCGGATAACGGCTCTGGCATTTGGCTCAAGGTCACTTGAAGGTCGCCGACAACGGGAGCTAAAAGCGTTTAATTCTTAAAAGAACCAGAATTCTCGCCTTCGTGCATAGCGTTCGCCGCCAGCGTTTGCAGGTATACATTGCGGTTCCATAAGCTGCAGTTGCCGGTAAGCGTGAGATGCAGTCAAGGATCTTTGAATGCTCTCGCGTTCCACTCTTAAAGGCGAAACTTAAGCGTCCTCCAAGTTTTTTCGCAGTGACAGAGCTTTATCTGGACCCAAACAAAAATGTGGCGGTGTCCTATAGTTGCTGTTGACTGATGGCTCCCTTAAATGTGTCGGACGCCTCGAAAAGAAACAGTACAGGAATAGGTGTGGCTAGAAATAAGTCTGGCACGTTGTTGAAAACTATGAATTGGCGCTATTTATGCACCACCTCACTCCTGTCATGTTAGATGAGGTCGTGACATCTATTGAACATGATGTTACCGCGCGTTTAGTGCACCAACTACTTATTCTTGGTGACCTTAACATGCCTCGTATTCAGGGGAGGAACTGCACACATTCCCAATGCAATAATTTCATAGCGAACGATATCCAGTTAGTTGGGTGAGCGCTTTTAGCACACCTCATTGTTTCCATCTGCATAAAAGTCATCATCATCCCAGATCCTCTTGGCGGGTGCTATCTGCGGCCTTGCCTAATAAAAGCGTTCGGTCTAGTTCCGTGCTTTTAGTTGTTACATTTCCGGCCTTTTAACTCCCTTCAGCAACATAATTATCAGAATTGTCGCGGAAATGGTTTAGACTTGTGTCTCTCAAATGTACGGAATATAACAGTGTTGCACTGTGACATTTCGCTTGTTAGCCCTGATCAGTTTCCGTGTCTTTAAATCCTTCGCCAAAACGGACGTCGCAAACCATCGATCTATTTTTCTTCTCTCTGCCATTTACAAGCTTTCCAAATGAGCTATTCACCGTGTATTGTTGTTCAGTGTTAAAAAAAAAATTCTCCTTCCATATCAGCATGAATTTCCTTCTGGCCGCTCAACGATCACCAACCTTGCTATCTTTATGATGCAGGTTTCCACGCCCGTCACGCAAAGGGGGCAAGTTGATGCTGTATACTGCGACCTCAGCAAAGCGATTGACGTAGCCAATCATCCCCTACTGCTCGTGAAGCTAGCACACTCCGATGATGAAGCTTATATTGTAGCCCTACTACACAGTTATCTCCTCGATAGGTCCTGCTTCGTGAGCTTCAATGATCAATCGCATTTTGTCTATATGGTATCTAGTGGTGTGCCCCAATGTTCCATATTAGGTCCGCTTCTCTTCTTAATTTTTGTCGTCGTCAGCGTTCCAGAAATGTTCATTTCTTCGTCACGCTGACGGCATCGAAATATTTAAGGAGACACACATTACTGGGGACTGCCGCGCTCTGCAGTCCGGTCTATAATGATTCTCTGAATGTTGCCAATAAACATGCTCCCTCCGAACTCAATCTAAAACCAGCATTACGTCATATTCGCGTAAACGACATCTTACCTTATTCTGTTCATCGTGCAGTTTTGACCACGGTTTTTGAAATAAGCGATCTCGGTCTGCTTTTTGGTAGTGAGCTAAGCTTCCCGCCCACTCTAAGCGCGTAGGAACACGAAGCCTGCGCATGCTCGGTTCCGTCTGCAAAATATATTTCCGTATTCCATTTCTCTTCGTCAAGTTGGTCTCCACTAGTTGAATACGTCTCAATGGTGTGGAATGGCACAAGCAAGTCCAGCAGCATATTAATCGAGCGTGGGCAGAATAACACTTGAGCATATGAAACATCGTTTTCTGACCTCACGCACCACCAACATTTCAAGATTTAATAATTATCCCACACTGACGTCACTTAGCGGCAGACGTAGTCGTACCGACGTCCTCTATTTGTATTAAGTCATTCAAAGAATTATGACATGCACGGTGCTACTAGGTTCTGGTTAACTACGGGTTCCGCAGAAGACTACCGGGGAAGCACCCACACTACAACCTTCCTGCCTTTTTCAGCCGACACTCGCCTCTGCAGAGAATACCAAGTCAATACAACTGTAATTTTCTCCATTCTTGATATCTTTCTAAACGTGTTGCATTTTTTTCTGTTCCGAGCTTCGTGCTTCCTCTTGAGCCTTCTTTCTAGCCGCACTCATCTCCTGTCCTTTCATAGTTTCTCTCTCCTTTCGTGTATGTCACCTCATCGAATGTGCACTTCCAACCGTCGACTTTGGTTCAATCATCGTTATTCATTGTGTCACCTATTTTGTATGTCTGTACTCTGTCTCTCAATATTGTGTTATTGCTGAATTTTAGCTCATATGTATGTGTTTATTCTGTTTTCTTTTCATTTTATTTTTTATCCCATAATTTTTGGTCGTAGTTTTACCATTTTCCTTTATTTCTCTGTCCGCCCGTATCTAGGCCTGCGGTTGTTCCTGGGCACATAAAATAATAATAATAATAATAATAATAATAATAATAATAATAATAATAATAATAATAATAATAATAATAATAATAATAATAATAATAATAATAATATATTATTATTATTATTATTATTATTATTATTATTATCTATAATTTAGGAACTGCAAAAGAACTCCAAGCTGAGGATCGAAGCAGCAACCAGTTCATTCACTTCGGTGCTAAAAAAAAAAAAAAGAATATTCGGCGCACCACGAAACATAACAGAGCGCCGATAGTCATAAGCCTTTTGAAACTTCGCAAGCTCTGCCGCAGAGCTTCCTTTAATTTCGGTAAACTTGTAATTGCGTTCGACTGATTCTGGCTGAACTGTTTCATCCGTAGGGTTGCTTTTTGGGTAATCAATATTCACCCCTTACACTTCCCAGAACATTTAAACACGCAGAACATTTAAACACGGCTTCACTATTGGCAAGAAATGCTTCGCTCCAAACTGCAAATTGGGCTACCGGATTTGCGCGAATTTTCTTTATTTTGTTTATCTTTGAGACGCGGTGCAGTTAACCATGCGCTGAGCAGTCGTTCGGATGTGCCAGAAAAGTTTGCACTAAATTGCACTTCGACAACGAGTTCCTGTGAACGAGAAGGCCGCATCCTCGTTGCTGTTCCACCTATTCGCGCACTTCTGCCGTCAACACAGAATAAACACGTAGGTAAACAAAGTGAGGCGATCCGGGTTCGAATGCAGCGTGCATACTGCCACCACTTGCCACGATTAAAATGCGCGCGTACAGCCTACGGCAGCGAATTATCCAGCAACACCTGCAGTATACGACCGCCGCGGCTTGGTAGGACTGTGGTGACACCATAGTAGAAACCTAGAGTTACTGTGTAGGCTTCCTTTAGGGACCTAAAGGGAGCCTATACAGTAACTCTATAGAAGGCCTTGACGTAGAGCAGCCTGTCGCTGTTAGAAGGAATGTACGAGGAGCGGTGAACCAGGGGCCAGATTCACAAAGCTTTTCTTTCGTAAGTTCGCTTTGCCATTGGCTGGCCGCCTTCGCTAATGATATGTCTGGCATCCGAATTGGCTAAAATTCTCTCTTACGAAAAATTCTAGCGTAAGAAGATTTTGTGAATTCGGTCCCAGATCTGGGCGCGTCGTCGTACGGAGTGTTGCAAGCATGCAGCGACGTCAAAAAAAAAAAAAAAAAATGACGTCGCTGCATGCTTGCGCCTTTAATTTGCAGTGCTGTCAACCGGTGTTTCCGAAGGACAAAGCCCGCATACCCGTTGTAAAAGTCAACCAATGTGTTTAGATACGCTTTCAGCGCCGGCCTATCGCTTATCATTTCGGACCGCGGAAGAGTTCCATTCTCACAACGACGGTGCTGAGGTGACTAGCTGTAGGCTGCGGCCGATTACTTCTTTCTATATATGGGACATGCGGACTTCATTCTTTGGAAATACGATTGAGAGCGGTGCAAACCGGACGCGCAAGTGCACACTGAAGTAACTTTTTCTTTTTTTTTTTCCCAGGTTACTTCAGACCCTCCCGCTTCCCGTCCTCCCCCCTCCGAACAATATGCCGTTGGTCTCAATTGCCTACAACGAAATACTTTTTTTTTAAAGATTGGTTAAAGTTACACGAAACACCCTGCCTTTGCATTTGTTGTTAAATCGAAGGAAATTTCAGAAGTGGGCTTCTCCCCAAAAAGGTACTTATTGTAAATATCACCAGCCGTTCCCCTGTCGTTAAAATGGGGGTAAGCGAAGCTTGTCGTGTGTGTATCAGACCTTCGTGGTGATTTTCTTTCTTTCTCTATCTCTCTATTTATCTATCTCTATATCTATCTATCTTTCTTTCTTTCTTTATCTCTCTCTTTCTTTTTATCTCTCTTTCTTCCTTTCTCTCTCTATCTCTGACCTTCAGGGTGAATTTCTTTCTCTCTCTCTATGTATCTTTCTCTCTGTATTTCTTTCTTTCACTCCCTCTCTCTTTCTTTCTCTCGCTTTCTATCTCTTTCGCTCGATCTTTCTTTCTCTCTCTATATCTCTTTCTGTTTTGTCCCGGGTATGCGCCAATGAGCTTGGACCCTTTCGGCACTATCGCCAGGATCGGTTCACTTTTCAGCGTGACACCACCACCACCAACGCAGCGGCCGAGGCCGCGCGGAAAATGCCCCGTAGGAGGTCACCCCCTCCGACTTCTAGCAAAACACAGGCACCGCAGAAGCAGGAAGCCATGGAGGCTGAAGAGGCTCAGACTAGCGAAACGGCTACGCAGCCACCCGTTGAAGAACAGAAGCAACTCACGCGTGGCGAAACGATCATTCTAGCGGCGCTGAAACGCATGGAAGATCGACTTAACACGGGAAGTATGCGGCACGAGTGGCGACCATCGAGATCAGAATGAAACCCACATCGTTAAAGAAGGAACGAATGAGTGGGATCAAGAAGGCCATCTCAATGAGAAAGGAACGGCTAGAGACATCCGCCCACGAGGGCAATGACGCCAAGTAAAAATAGAAGGACTAAGAAAACGGGCCGCAAAGAGCTCACGATCATTTTTCAATGGAACTGCCGAGGAATAAGATACAAATACATGGAATTGGCACTTCACATGAATCAGGTTGTAACTAGGCCGGCCATTCTTGTTTTACAAGAGACAAGGGGAGTCCCAAAAATTCCGGGATACGTTGCATACACCGACCCAACCAAAATGGGTACGACGATCCTAGTGGAGAATCACATAGCAGCTACTCAACACCTTACTGCACAAGCAGGGTGTGAGCACACGCTGTTGGAAATACACGCAAAGGAAATTGGAAGTAAAAAACAATATTTTCATCATGAGCGTATACTGCAGACCATCGCAAAGACACTATGAATTCGATCGAGTTGTGATGAACGCGAAGAAATTGGCCGGGGACAGGCCACTCCTGATTTTGGGCGATTTCAACGCGCCGCACACCTTATGAGGGTACAAATTTCAATCCAAGAGGGGGAAAGGCTTTGGTCAAAACTATATGGAAGACCTGGACATTTCTCTACTCAACGAACCCGGAGTAACCACAAGAAGAGGCAACAGCGTCTCCAGAGATACAACACTAGACCTGTCCTGGCTCAGCGGAATGCTGGATATCTCGTGAAAGTGTGAGGACGAGGACTTGGGCTCTGACCACACCGTCATCACACTCACCATACGGGGACCAGACTTCCGGGCCAAGCTGGGAGCAGCTCGCATAACGGACTGGGATAAGATGCGTGCATACACACAACAAGACGGCGAAGACGCGGACGAAGGGGATCCGCACGATACCTCGTACGAGACATGGGCCAAGAAACAGAAGAAGATCCTCGACAAATTCACCCAAGAAATTGCAACTACAACGAAGGTACCTTTCGTCGACAGCTGGCTCGCTCACATGTGGGCGGCCCGGCACTCGCTCACGAAGCGCTGGAAGAGGCAAAGGCGCAACAGGAAGTTTGCGCGTCGGATAGCCGAGCTTAACAATGAAATTTCGGAATACGTGGCCAAGCTCAGCAAAGAGAACTGGCTGCAGGTATGCGACGGCCCTCAGGAACAGTTGTCCGTGGGCAAGGCATGGAAACTGCTGAGGCACCTCATAGACCCCGCAGGCAGCAAGACAGCAAACAACCGGTTGCTGACGAAGGTCCTAAACACATACGACGGAGACGGCGACCGGCTTATGAAGGCCCTAGAAGACCACTATCTTCAAACGGAGCGAGGGCAACAGCCGATCCTGCGAGAATACACAGGACCGAGCAATGAAGACCTGGACAGGCCGTTCACGATCCCCGAGATGTGGACAGCAATTGACGAGAGCAACAAAAAAAGCGCTCCGGGGAGAGACGCCATCACCTACAGGTTGTTCGCCAACATGAGCGGTAGGACGGCACAACCTTTGCTCGAACATATAAATAAGGCTTGGGAAACCTCTCAACTCCCGCCAGAGTGGAAAGAGGCCGAGGTGCGATTCATTCCCAAACCGGGTAAGGCCCCCGCGATCGAAAACATGAGGCCAATATCGCTGACCTCCTGTGTTGGCAAGGTGATGGAGCGTATGGCACTACATCGCCTTCAGGAACACCTTGGGGCCACCGATCAACTTCCGAAGACGATGTTTGGGTTCCGCAAGCATCTATCAACACAGGACGCCATGCTTCAGCTTCAAGTGCTGGTAATCAAAAGAGCTACGCGAAACAGCCCCAGGGCAATCCTCGCCCTAGACCTCAAAGGGACGTTCGACAATGTTACTCATGCTAGTATACTCACTAACCTCAATAAAACGAGGTGCGGGAGGCACACTTTCGGATATGCTAAAGACTTTCTGTCCTTCCGCAAGGCACGAATCTCAATGGGTGAAGAGCGATCAGAGCACATTGAATTGGGGGAGCGGGGCACCCCACAGGGAGCAGTGTTATCACCACTCCTGTTTAATCTGGCCTTACTACCACTGCCACGATTGCTAGACCAAATCGAAGGCATCGGACACGCGTTCTACGCGGACGATGTTACTATATGGACGGAGCTAGCAGGCTCCGACTACTGGATGGAGGAGACACTTCAGGCGGCAGCACTCGCAGTGCACGAGTACGCGAAGACCTGTGGACTCAGCTGCGCGCCGCAGAAGTCGGAACTCCTCGTAATCCAACCAAGAAAGCCCCGCAAGCAGCCCCCACCAGACATCTGCATCCAAATTGACGGCACCACAGCCAAGCCGACGGACACATGTAGAATTATCGGACTCCTAATACAAGACAATGGCAAAGCACACGCCGCCATCGCCAAGGTGAAGACCAGCAGCGGAGAAGATCTTAGCCATGCTGAGAAGGGTTTCAACTAGAAACAGAGGACTGAAGGAAGACGACGCCCTCAGACTAGTGCAGGCATTCATAACATCCAGGATAACATATTCGGCCCCGTATCTCAATCTAGACAGGACTCAAAAGAATACACTCGATACCATCATCAGAAAGGCCACCAAGCAAGCACTCGGCCTACCCATCTATTCTTCGACCCAGCGCCTTCAAGCCATGGGGGCACACAACACAGTCGACGAACTCATAGAAGCCCATCTGTCTAACCAGCGACTCCGCCTGAGCCAGACAAATCATGGCCGCGCGGTGCTGGATAATATAGGGTGGCGCAAGGAGAAAGCAACAATCAAGAGGTACGTCCCAAATGAATGCATGACGACAATCACCACCAAGCTCTTACCTCGAAACATGACGCCGGAGAAAAATGATGGCAGGAAAGAAGCCAGAGCTCAGGCGATTAATTCCAAAATGCCGCGGTTGGAGGGAGTCCTGTACGTGGATGCGTCCCTCGTCAAGGGCAGCAGCAAAGCAACGGCGGTGGTAACCGGCGGGGAATGGTTCATAAACAGCGCTGCAGTCAACACCAGAGAGTCAGCGACAGCAGAGGAAGTGGCCATAGCCCTGGCGCTCGTCCAACCGGGTGCCAGAGTAGTGGTTACCGACTCCAAAAGAGCTTACGGCGGCTACAGGAAAGGGGTGATCTCCTCAGCGGCAGCCGCGATATTAACGAAGAAAAGGGAACCGGAGCGAGCCGTAGAGATTGTATGGGTGCCTGCCCACACAAGAGGTAGCCGGCAACATCATAGCCGATTACCATGCCCGAGCGATGACCCTCCGGGCAGGGCAGGATGTCGACACCACCAACAGTACCCGGTGCTCACGTACCCGGTGCTCACGTACAGAGAGATTACCTCCGACTATATGGAGGTTCGGCGCACCTTCCCCGAGCCGCACCGCACCCTGAGCAGGGAACAACAAACAATCATCGGGCGCATTCAGGCGGGTTCACTTACCCACCCTGCCCAGATGAATAAATTCTACCCAGAAACCGAAGAGGACATTTGTCCATTTTGCACAAACAACACAGGCACCCTCGCACACATCCTGATGGAGTACACTTCACTCAAATCCCCTATACCCCCCATCCCCCCTCCGTCCCTCACTACCCCACCCCATGAGCGATGGGAGACCTTACGGTCCAGCCCCGCCCTGTCGATCCAGCTCGCGCTGGCGGCTAGGGGCCAGGAGCTGCTGGCCGTATATGGGTCCCGAAACCAGGGAACCACCCCGTCCGACGTCTGAGAAGACGCCGTCATTTGAGCTCAGTAAATGTTTTTCTACTACTACCACCGCCGAAACTTGTGAGCCTATAAAATTCGCTTAAAAAGTCAGCTTTGAAGTTTTTGGGGTAACCGGGAATGCGTTGCTGTGCCGACGAGGACAACGAAAAGGGCGGCACAGCGGAGCGAGCACGAGCGCTCGTGAAGGAAATAAAGTGCAGTTTATTCTTGCCTGTTGCCGTGGCAACATCGTCCTTTCGCCACAATGGTGGCTTTGAAAGCCAGCAGCGTGGCACTCCCGCCTGAAGACACCTCCGTCGAGCATTGTCGAGCAACGCCTTTTCCCGATAATCTGACTCTTCAAGCCGGAGGCACGATTTTCCTTCCGAGGCATCACGTCGAAGCATCACGGCAGGCATGCTTCGTCCTGCTCTGCGCCGTGATGACCCTCCAGCTGGACCGCAGGCTTACGATGCGCTCCGGAATTTTCAGCTAGCCCTATATCTGAACCGGCAGTACCATGTCAGGCCGTGAAGCCCGGGCGCTGCGCCCCTTCGTCTGTGGTATGCCCTACCTCGACGTGTACGGCAACTGCTGATGCGACGGCAGACATGCAGCACTGATTACAATGTATTCAGCCTATCGCATCTCCATGGATACCAATAGCCTCTGGCATGCGCGATGCCCTGACGCACACGCCCTAGCCCCCCGTCTCTCGATGTCGCACAGCACGCATCAGCCATGCAGACCCCTTTTTATAGCAGATATTAGAGAGTTTTAGATTAGGGGGACGCAAGCGTAGGGGCCCGCTAGCGCTTGGGGCCGCGGTACTGCGCACGCGCAGACCGGTCTGCGCTTGCGCAGTACCGCGGCCCCAAGCGCTAGCGGGCCCCTACGCTTGCGTCCCCCTAATCTAAAACTCTCTATTACGACGCCCCTCCGAAGCGTACGGTCAGCGCAAAGTAGGAAATGGCACCACGCAACAAGCATGCAGTAATGACGGCACCGACAGAGTACCCTGCGGGCGCTCCTTTGGTCGCGCCTACCCTCAGTCGTCACCTGCCGCGGTATATGTATAGCTTAGTGACTATGGCGTTGCGCTTCTGAAATCGAGGTCGCAGGTTCGATTCCGGACGTGGTGGCCGCATTTCGGTGGGGGCGAAATGCAGAGCGCTCGTGTACTATGATTTAGGTGCACGTTGAAGAACCCAAAGCGGTCGATGATGATTTAATGGCCTTCCCTTTGATACGGGGCGGTGACATATAGTGACCTAGCCTGCTTGATTTAATCAGGTATGCTATACATGGTTTTGACCTAGTATTTTGGTATACATTTCATTAATCTTTTTTTTTTGGCGAACATAACCCGGAGCGCCCCCCTACGGCCTGCCTCTTATCAGATCGTGGTTTCGGCGCGTAAAACCCCAAAATATTAGTTATATTTTTTTAACCCACCGCCGTCAGTGTACTCTGTTGAAAGACAACCATGTCACCACCGGCGCTCCCGCTGGCTTCCCCTTACGCCTTGAGCTTTACTATGGTGGTGCATTGAGCATCAGACGGGTTGCGACTTGTGCTGTTAGTACAGAATTTTTTGAAACAGAGCACAGTACGAAAACGCAGGACACAGTAAGGGGACACATACGCAGCGCTGCGTATGTCTCCCTACGATTTCCTGCGATTTCGCGCTGTGCTAGTTCCGTTTTGAAAACATCTGGCCCAGAATTCAGAAAGCCTCTTACGGCTAGAATTTTTTGTAAGAAAGAATTTTAGCCAATCTGGATGCCAGACATATCATTAGCGAAGGCGGCCAGCCAATGGCAAAGCGAACTTACGAAAGAAAAGCTTTGTGAATCTGGCCCCTGTTTCGCCCGAAAGGCGATGCACTAACAGCGATAGCAAAGTATATTAGGCACGTAGTAAAGGAATCGTAGTTTTATGGGCAGTATGCATTGCAAAATACATTCGCTTACTAGCTAAACAAGCGTGTTGTCACGCGCCCAAAGGCACTCACGAAGAGAGTTCACTCAATTAGCGTGAGCACTCGCTGTCGCAACATTGGCCTGATTAGGAGCGCTGACGGCCAGGAACGCGCATTCTTGTCCCAAAGCGATCGTTGCCATGCTGGCGCTCCCTTCACTACTTTTTCAACTGTGTCGCTCCCCCAAAACTCAGCAGGTCGCGTGACCTTCAACATTTGCTGCGCGGGAAGACGGCGCGCATCAAGCTAACATCCTTCTCGGCTCGCCCTCGCATGCTTGGTTTTTGCCCTGGCGTCAGCAGCACATGACCTTCGACACACGGCGCGCGGGCCGCGTACGCGCTCGGGCGCACGGGTTCGTTGGGCTGGCCGCACAGGCCGCGCATGGCGCCGATAACGCTCGTCGAGTGTCCGTACAATTGTTATTGCAATAAAAGTACGCCTAAAGATGCGCTCCCTTCACCTATCATCACACATCATTCCTACAAAATACGCATGATCCGCACGCTCAAGCCCGCCTTCGTCAGAACTACCCCGGTCGGTGCTGTGTTCTCCCCCGTCTCCGCCCTCCCATACTGCGACTGTCCGTCCCCATCGAAGCAAAACCACGCGGCTTTCGACCGAGGCTGTGTCTCTACGGCGGGCGGCTCTGTCGCGGCGCCGCTGCGTAGACGACGATGACGAAGCGCGGCAAAGCGGAGAAAGCGCCTGCGAGAAGAATCAAGGAGGAGGAGGAACAACTTTATTAAAAACACCAGTCAATGACCATCGGGAGAGAGATCCTTCTCCCCCGTCGCCCCTAGCCGTCGGCCGGAATACCTTGAGACACAGCAGCAGCACGGGCTTGACCGATGATGTCCTGCTGCACGTTGGGGTCTGGGCTGCGGAGCAAAGCCTCCCAGGATTCTAGAGTGCGCGAGCTATCATGCTTAGACGGACATGTCCACACCATGTGAACCAGATTTGCTGCCTCATCACAGAATTTGCACTTTGAATCGAATACTCTTGGATGCCACTTGCAGTAGAGTACGGGTTTGATGTTATAGTTCAGCGGAAATCCGCTAGGTGGAGATAAGTAATTAAATGGAAACTGAGACATCCACCCAAATGTAGCAATTTGCTACAATGGAAACCCAACCGGGTTCCTCGAAAGAAAGCTCGCAGTTGAAGAAAAATTCGTCCTGGTCCGGGACTCGAACCCGGGACTACCGCCTTTCCGGGGCAGCCGCTCTACCATCTGAGCTAACCACACTCTAAAAAAAAAAGGAGTGACCCTTGCTCCTTTAAAGGAGGAACGGCGATGTCCCCTATGTTCGTCTTTAAATGGAGGAACTTTCCTCCCTCATGGCTGGGAGCAACTGTTACTCCCTTTCCAAAACCAACATGGCCGACTCCAGGCAAGTGAAGCCAGCAACACGGCTATAGGCTTAACAACTAGGATTGAAGCTACTAGGGGCACCAATACAAGGCTTCGAGATTCGCACGCACTGACCAATGGTCTCGGAGGCTACATGCAATAAAATATTTAAAAAAATTGTATGTACAAAAAGATTTTTCCCACACGCGAACCATGTGTGAACGTATTATTATAATATTATGACACACATTTCTTGTATAACATTCTATTAATTCTCAGATATTATAACACTTAATTAATTAATAACACTTAAATAATTGAGCTTACACTGGTCATTCACCTAGAGCAGTATTCAAATGTACACATACGCATTCAATTCATAGAGCACTTAACATTGATATCAACAACACACGCACATAGTCACACTGTCCGGTTTATATAATACACATGGTCACATTAACGAGCATACATAAACATTTTACACACACGTACGTAATCAAACAGATTCATTGACACCACAACTCATAGAGCACTGACAGAACCAACTCACACACATTCGCATATAACGACACGGTTCACCTTTTTATTTTTTTTTACATGGTTTGTATACTTGCGTACGATCTTATATAGTCACGAAATGCGACCCCCCAATTGTGCCGGAATGCGAATTAGTTTTCTGCCAAGTTAAACAATTGCTGGTAAGACAAAGCTAAACGTATTAGGTGGCATTACAGGTGCAGGCAATGCACACAGACCTTTTAATATAAAGATGCAGAATTTTGAACGATTTAATTACAGGGTTTTAACGTAGTCCCGTGGCTACGGCGTTGCGACGCTAGCCACCCTACCGCTGGGCTCGAGGACGTGACGGCCGCTTTTAGCAGAAAGTAAAAACTCTCGTACAGTGCATTGAATGCACGTTTAAAGACCTCGAAAATACATTACAGAATTAACCGTTTTGTCTCGCAACATAGTTGGGCGCAACACGGCTAGTTAATCATGTATCAAGGAGGCCACCACAGCCTCACTAGTGTGCAGGTGGCGCCGTTGTCATTCCTCCGTCTACAACGTGCTTGTTGGATGTGCGACCGTTTGATCGTGTGTTTTTGTGTTTGCGGTAATGAAATGTGACGTAGTTAGCTTCAATAATAGTGCGAGAAGATAGCTTGTGTCTTGCTGCAAACTCGCCTTATGCGTGGCGCGCCAGGCAAATGTGGACCGACGATTTTCGTGCTGGGTAGTGCGTTGCCTTTGTGTCATGGTTGCGGCGTTGCGGAAAGTTGGGTGCATGGCGCAAAGAAAGCATGCGAATTATTAGCGTGCCTGAGCTCGTCCACTACGCAGCGGCATGTATGCTGCGACAGCGTCTCCTTTATTTTTAGAAAAATAGAGGAGGCACTGGCTGGGACTAACATCGTCGATGCAGCACCGGCAACTTGGAGAGCGCTTTTAGACCGCGTCGTACCGTTTGAAAGGTAAGTAATCGTGCTTGCTAACTACACGCGTATTGTGCATTGTGCGTGCTCCCCATGTGTGCACAGAATGCGTGAACGTAGGAAATGGTACTCCCACGACAACAGTAATACCTGTGCTGATGCTTGCTGTGCGTAGCTACTACACCAGTGAGGTGTTTTCTAGTAAGCTTGCTATTTTATTTTATATTCATGGCAAGCTATTCCGATGCATGCAAGTAGGCATTGTAGCAGTTGCGAGTCTGTCCAGTTACATTGTTTTTCACTTTACGTTATGCGCTACACGGGATCACGGCGCAACTCATTTTCAGGTCCCGGGGTGCTCGCGCTAAGGGAGGAAAGTTCCTCCATTTACGATTGCCGCAAGAGGGCGCAGCGCGTGAACCTTGCTCGAAGGAGGAACTCGCTGGCCTGAAGGAGGAACAGAGCCCGTTGCTCCATTCTCACTCCCTTTTTTTTTAGAGTGCAGGCGGCTAGCAGACGGCAGGGCGAAGTCGAATTTGTCGACAGCTCGAAGCAAAGGCAAGTGTTTGATGTTATAGTTCAGCGGAAATCCGCTAGGTGGAGATAAGTAATTAAAGGGAAACTGAGACATCCACCCAAATGTAGCAATTTGCTACAATGGAAGCCCAACCGGGTTCCTCGAAAGCAAGCCTCGCAGTTGAAGAAAAATTCGCCCTGGTCCGGGACTCGAATCCTGGACCACCGCCTTTCCGGGGCAGCCGCTCTACCATCTGTGCTAACCAGGCGGCTAGCAGATGGCAGGGTGAAGTCGAATTTGTCGACAACTCGAAGCAAAGGCAAGTGTTTGATGTTATAGTTCAGCGGAAATCCGCTAGGTGGAGATAAGTAATTAAAGGGAAACTGAGACATCCACCCAAATGTAGCAATTTGCTACAATGGGAACCCAACCGGGTTCCTCGAAATAAAGCCTCGCAGTTGAAGAAAAATTCGTCCTGGTCCGGGAGTCGAACCCGGGACCACCGCCATGATTTTGCGATCGCTGCCTAATTCCTCGTTTGCATTGCACCACGTGGCTCTAGTGCCGCTCCCCGTCAAGGTGAGGTCGGGTGTCGTGTCACACGCGAGGCTAGTTCCCTTCCTCGTAGGCTGCATCGGGTCGGTTATTAAATCCAGATTATGAGTTTTTATGTCGTCCCACAATTTCCTGCCCTTGATCGAAGTCTGCTTATATCCCCACGCCGTGTGGTGAGCATTAAAGTCCCCCGCGATCAACAGCGGGTTGTTCTTAATCTTACGTCGCGTCGTCGCGAAGAGATCCCCGAGTTCGCATTTTCTTTGTCTGGGAGAGCTGTAGACATTTAATACAAACAAGCTACCGTCTCTCTTTCTTCGCGGTATCAGTTGTACGAGAACGTGGTCGATTTGTGTACTCCTGGTGTCATGCTGCACCGCCGTGACGTTTCGCCTGACTAGGGTGGCCACCTGTGTGCTTTCGCCCTCGCCTACATAGGATTTGTACCCCTACAATTTTGCCTTTCTGCCGCATTCCTGTAGTGCTATTAGCTCCGGTCGATCCCCGTTCCTCAGGAATTCCTGTAGGACCGCACGCTTGCGCGTGAAGCTTCTACAGTTCCAATGCCAAACGGTGTTTTTATTGGATCTATGAGCCATGACTGCCAACTAGCTGATTCATCTGATTCCCGTCTGTTGACAAGGCAACAGAACTGCGCACGTCAATACTCGTGATATAACATTAGAGAGAGAGAAATGAAAAGAGGAAAATTATTACCTTGTCTGTGTTTGTAAGACCGCTCGCTGGCGGGTCCGCCAGCGATCTACAAGATGCGGCTTCGAGGCCTTCCGTTTTGAAATGAGAACACCAAATACTTTTCCACATGTTCCCACATCAAAAAGCGCCCATTGCATAGATAGCCGAATTATTCATCTTTTTAACGGTCTGTTGGGCGTGCATGGCTAGTGACGTGCTTGCCTTCAACCAGCCATGGTACTTGTCAAATAATCCGGGCACGAATTCGAAAGTGCAGCTCTCCGTAGCCCGCGCCGCTTTCCCTTTTATGGTTCGGTGGCGTTGGTTGGGACAACAAAACCACTACGGCATACTAATGGCAAAAAGGGCAAAATGCAAATTTAACGAGCACATAACAAAGCAAAATAAATTTCTTAGCGCCATAACAACGCAACGGTGTATTATTCAATTTGATAAAATAAGTAATATTATTTTCATGGTCAGGATTCGGTGCCGTGCACAGAATATATTAATGTTTGGAGTGCAGGAATAGTTTGCGCATTATATAAAGCGCCAGCTCAGTTTTTCTTCCCACCCCTACGAGCATTGTTTCCAGATTGTCTTTTATAAGTACACATCATTTCCAAATAAAGGGACCATATCCTTGTTGGATCACTTTCCGGGATATCACGTTCATTCTGCTTTGCATGGCTGAGGCATCAGAAGTTGATGTGACCAAAAGATTGGCGCATCTATCTTAAACGTTATTTTGATGTCGCATAATTGGGGAGTGCATTGACATGGTGCCCGTCGCTCGAGTGAGAAGTCATGCTGAATGTGACGTCATTCAAAAGTGAAGGTATCGCCGAAAGTGATCGACCTAGAATACGGCCCCAGTCGACTTAACATTCCTGGTTTCAAATGGTGAGGCTTATGGCCACCAGAATACATAACTAAGCTGGGCAAATATATGCTACAAACACAACTAACATGATAAAGCTTCTTAGTTTGCCCTAATATAAAAAGTAGATGCAAAAAATACATTATTTTGCCTGATAACTGTATAGGAATGCGCATGCCCACCCGAAACTACCAGATCCTTCTTACGAAGAACATGAGTTTGTGACGCTTGAGAGTTGCTACGAAATAGTCCATGCAAAGTGTCGCAAAAGGGGCTGAAATTGTGTTTGCAAGCACTGCAATTTGGATTAGATGTAATATGTGCTTGTTCAATCACTTAGCGAAGCAGGAGGCTTAGGCTAACATATCTGGGTTCATAAAAATCAAAGCCCCTTTCTTAATGAAAGATGGTTCAACGCGAAGCTTTCCCCCATTCAAACTGAATCAAAGTCCCAAGTCGACGACCACACAACGAAACCAAGAAATGCTGAGCGACCCGATGCGATGCATATGTGATTTGATTGCTTGTTTAGGGTTCTATTTTTTGAACGTTGAAGTTAAATGAAGACACATTTCATTAAGTTGCATAGCCTTTATTTTAGATCATGTAGCCGTTGATTACGCGCACACACTCACACTTTCACGGCCGACTCTACACTTGCACAGTATTGCCTTGTGATCGCTGTGGTAGACGGTCAGAGGCTCTGCCATTGCCGATACACGGGATCGGCCTTACGGGCACGATCGCGCTCGCGCTTACGTTCGTACGGCAGCCTCTTCTGCCATGCGCTGCACCCGCGGTCTACCTATGGTGACGGCCGGGAATGCATTGCGTGACGCACGTAATGTGTGCGTAAATGCGCAGATAGTTCCATTGTGTAAGTTGTCTTTCCTACAGTGCGTTTTCGGCGCTCACGGACGAATCAGTGATACATAGAAAGCTTCGATATCGCTTTAATAAACGTTGCGTTATAATTTATATTCGCATAAAGTCACTTTGCAGGTAATAACGAATTTTAAAGATGAAGTAGCCTTGAAATAGCTGTTATTTTTCGCCAATTGTTGTACTGAAATTAATGGTTAATATCAACTGCTTGACTGAACAAAGAAACAGGACTGCAATAAAATGCTGGATAACTGGAACCACATTGGTGTACTTACTGAAGTATGTTAGTTGTGACCAAGCTAAATGCTCGCTAGATCGCGAGCTTTACAGCATGGTCAGTTCAATACTTCACTTGACCGCACCGAGCTGCTGACCTTACTGTAAGAGTTCATTAGCCGTGCACCAACAAACGGCATAAATGTAAAAATGGGATGGCGCTTAATTCACAAAGGATGCGGGTTATATACTGTATGTTTGCCTACGATCTTTCGTATTCCCTCGGCAAATTTTCTAGGCATGTCACTGCACTACATTCGTACTGACCATCATCTACCGAGTTTAATTATCTACTACCCGCATACAAAATCTTATTTATTTGCTTATGACCCACATCACCGGTAGGCAAATTTCCGGTTGGGAGGGACGTTTTAAGCACCGCTGATTTTTCTGTTTCTTCAGAATGTGCCGTTTCCTCACACATTCCTTGCTCTGGCAACTCCTCCAAAGTAGCGACGTTTTTGTTCTTGCTGTAGCAACTGACCAAAACATGGTGTCATTTCTCTAAGAGACTGTTGTTGCTGCCTCCTACGGAGAGAGCTGTGCCACCGACGCAAGCTTATGCAGTCGGCACTTCCCCTGCGTAAGGTAGCATGAAAATGCGAAATGTTAAATAACAATGGCTGCTGAAATAAAAACATTTCGAAATCACCATGGCCGCGTTTTGCGGTTAGTCGGTCGCTCAGGCTTAGATATCAACTTCGAAGAAGCCTCGTGCGGCTGCGTGTCAGCCGCGTGCTTTCACCACCGATGTCACTAGTGTTTATCCTAATGAGTCTATCAGGAACATGTGCTACATACGTCGTTCCTTCGTGATTATCTTTTTTTTATAAGAAACGTAGAAAATTTACCTTAACTTATTCGAGGTTACAGTCACGGCATTGTGCTGAAACATCTAACCAGCGCCGCTAAGCAACAAGCGTGCCGTGAGATATTTTATTATTTCCAAAAGAAAATAGTGCATTTACGTAACGCCTGAGGTAAATGCAGCTATTGCGAAATCTGAGTCTTCACACTACCTTTTTTTTCTGACTTTTTTTGGTAGCTTTCTCCACGATCACAGAAGTTTGACTTGGCGGATCACATTTGTATGACTTCTGCTCATGAGGGTGGTATCGAAGGGCACGATAAGCTTTTAAGCACATTCCACTACTTCAGTCATGGAAATTATTGACAATTACGTACCCACCCAGGTATTTGCGTCCGTATAAACTAAAGGTATGCTTTGCAGTTGCCGGAAGACTCTAATATACTTCGCGGTTAACTCTGGAACATGTTATGATATTGTGTCAATAGTACCTACGGCCGTTTATCACTTTACGTTTGCTCAAATAGCTAACATTTTCTTTATTTGTTTAGAGTTGGTCGAAATTCATGAACAACTTTATTACTTAATGTATGATTAATAAACTTTCATAGCACCTAAATTTGTGAGAACAGAAATAGTTGAGCAAAATTGAGCTTGCCAAAAACGAAAATGAGGTTGTTGACAAAGGTACACTAATAGTAGCGAGAAAAAATATCCTGTCTTAGTGCGCTCAGCGTGCTTATCGAACATAGTCTACATCATATATTGTTGTAGAAAAAGCTGTGTTGCTTTGCTTCAGTTTTTTAAATGAAATTAGTAATACCACCTCTTAACCCAACACACGCACTACATCCTGCGCCCTATATGCTTCGTCCAAGCAGGCTCATTGACCGTGGACATCGCCCATCACCAGCCGCCCTCACTGCCGTCGTCTCGAGCAGTATAGAAACCCATAGAGTCCCGTCCAGAGCACTTGGCGTCTTCCTTACTTGTCCATGCGAGAGCGTGCCACGGAGAGCGTGCCACCGGAGTGTGACCTGAAACGACGAGCCCCTGGAAAGCCGACAGCCGCATGCTGATGAGTGCATGTCGGGAAAGCACCGCTCGTAGACCAGCTTGTACGCCGAGTGCCACCGGGCGTGTCCGAGTGCCGCCGAGTCCCGCGTCGCAGCGCTGCGCGCAGTCACACACGAAGGCCACTAGAGTTGGGGGTTTACTCCCGTTTGTCCGTTTATTAGAATTCGCAGCTAGGAACATATTCTGGATGAGTAATTTAAGATTGTTTCTTCGCTCCAGAGCCCGTTAGCAAATAATATCAGCTGATGTGGTTAAGCATGAAATACTTGGCAATGATTTCTACGTTCGCCTCTGAGTCGCGAGTTGGCAGTCCGAACGGCTGGTGCGGAAGCCGAGCGCTTCCCGCTGGGTCCCAACGGGTGCTCGCCAGGGCGGGATCTCGCCGTGCAGGAACGCTTCTCGCCGGCCCTGTGGGACCCGCCACCGCGCCACGCGGCATCGGCCCGGGAGGCTGCCCTCGGGCCGGAAGACCTGCGACACAAAGACAGAGAACGTCTGCATGGGGCACTCACCTGCGCGTTATAGAGTATACAAGGAAGCAGCAGCAGTGCATATGCGATCTTTCTACGCAGGTCGCCTAAGCGTTGACGCTGCGCTCATTTTTTTACAACATTGCTTCGACAAATTGCAAGCCATTGGGTGCGGCCAGCGTCAAATGTTGTCGGATCGTGGAATCTGATAAATACTTGAATTCTTACACAGCCAGAGCACGCAGCCTGGTATTCGCATTCCCACCTTGTGCTATTATACGCCACTACATTACAAATAAATCAGCTGTCACTCAGCGATCGTATCGTCTCTTCCGTTGTCGTTCGTCCGGGTAGCGCTGCCCACCCCTAGGGATGTATGTTCAGTTACCAACTCGCCCAGCTTGCTGTGTTAATACCATAGGGTTGCGCAGATTTACTATGTGCGGGTGCAAACTGCTGGAAAAGTCAACTTTTTCGTGGAGTCCATGCCCCGCAATCTTTCGGCACCGATTGTACATTTCAGCGTCCATCAAGGGCACCTACGGATGCCCTCTCAGCCATCTACAGTCGGCAGAACACGGATCAATAAGCCTGACCCGCAGAAACTGTTCTTGCCCGCCGGGCGCGCCGTGGACGATGCACTGCCGCCGCGTGCAATTGACCGACTGTGTCGAAACCCGGCGTGAACAGTCGAGCGACAAACGACACCTGCTGTGGCTATCGCTGGTCACCGCTCGCCGCCTATAGCACACGTCGGAAGAAGAAAAGTGCCGTAGAGACGAGTAAAATTTATTTGCTACGCAAAAAAATTTCATTTATTCGAGCGTCCCTTCAAATCAGTAATTCACAACCTTTCCCCGGCCCCGGCCTAGCATCAAACTTTAATGGATTCACATGACTCGCCTGTGGAATAGGCAGTTGAATTGATCACTCAACTACAACATGTACAGTCAGATGCAATACAGTCGAACGCCTCTAAAACGAACGCCTCCACAGCAGAATTACCGGTATAACGAAGGATTGATTATGTCCCGGCCAAATTCCTTTCCTTCATATGTATTGTCAACGCCTCTACAACGAAGGTCACTACAACGAATATGCCTGTACAACAAAGAAATTTTGGCGTCCCCGATGGCTGATTTGTTGCTTCACAACGAAATGCATAACGCGGTGCCGCCACTGCCCTCGGCAGGCGTCACTAAAGTGCACTCTGCGCTAGTGCTAACGGTGACGTTAGCGACACACTTGACGAGCGTGTCGATATCAGAAAAATTCCTGCTGCACTGCTCCAAGAATCGCTCAAGTCGTACGCTGCTTATTGCAACGCATCAGCGGGCGCGACGGCTGACCAATACTTCGCAGAATGTGACGACTTGATAATGTAATCGTCACCGGCGGCGTCTTCAAAGCTATTTAAGGCGGAAAGAACGCAAATGTCAACGAAGGCAACTGTGATCAAGATTCTGTAAACGAACCAAGAATTGTGACCGCAAGGGAGGCGATATAGGCTTTTGACGATTTGCAGCTTTACTTTGCATAGCTCCTGCGTTTCGCTACAGGGCGTGCTGTAAACCTCGGTGCAATAACGCTGCCTACAGTCGCACATTCTTCCAAATTGTGGATGCAAAAAAAAAAAAGAAAAAAAATTAGCAACTTACTTGACTAAGTCTCTCTCAACTTATTTCACTAAGCTTCTCTTGAATTCATGTTAAATAAAGACTGTTTTGCTGAACGTGCTTAGCCTGCTCTATTGTGAGCGATACGGAGCGTGACCTTTACAACTAAGTCACCTGTATAACAAAGGATTTTGAAGGTCCCTAACGCTTGACTGTGGTTACTTCTACATGTATTAGTTTCATGTTTGACAAGTTTGGCAATAGTAAGAGTAGAAAGTAGAAAGAGTAGAGCTATAGTTTTTGCGTGAAGCAAGAACTATAGCCATAGGAAGATAATCATAGTAAGATAAACCACAGGAAGATAATCTGAGTTGCGTGACACAAACAACCGTGTGCGTGTGCGTGTGTGCGTGTGCGTGTATGTGTGTGCAGCTGACAAGGCCGTAAAATTTTATAGCTTAATAAAAACAGTAGATCATAACACTCAAAAACACCGTTAGCTATACTAGTAGCAGATAAGACAGATAGGCGTCGTTTATATGTATAGTATAGTAGATTGATTGTTTTACAGCTATTATTGTGGTCGTAAACACTGTGTCATGATTAAAGGCCAACCGCGACGAAATTTTGAACCGCGTCAAAAGCCTAGTTTAAGATAACGTACATAGAGAGGAGCTTCTATAAAAAAAAAAAAAAATTGACGCTTGAAATACCAGCGTACGCGTCACAAAGAGCTCGCGAAATAGCAGTTTTTGATAGCGAAACTGAAAAAATAAAGAAAAGAAAAAAAGCGCCGCTATTAACGGTTGCCGGAAGTCAGAAGCCACGCATGACCTAGAACGTGCGGTTGCTCATCATGACCTCTGAGATAAGTCGGCGGCCGTGTGCTTGGACACACGTCATAGCAACAAGCCCCAGGTGCACGCATAGTCTGCTTAAGTGCTGTTTAAAGGCTGCTAACAAAAAATACTATAGTTACCAGCCCTGCGGCTTTGCCAATTTTGCTTCAGTGGTATAAACTACTCATTTATAACAAATTTAGTCAAAGTGATATTTTGTTGCAGTTGACCTTTAATTACCTTATTTCAAGGTCACAAAGCCTCATACTGGGTGTTCAACATGGATATGTGCTTGCCTGTTTTCATTTTTGCATAATAATGACTTTCCATCACAGGCCTTATTGTACACTAACGAAAAAGGTTGACGAGAATGTTGACACATTGAAGGTCATTAAGGTTAAAGTAAATGAATTAATTTGTAATGTTTTTGATCGGCCAGCGAACAGTCATCTCACTATAAATATTAAGAAAATTAGGTTACAAAGTGTTCTACTAAAGAAAAAACATTGATTATCACAATTTAGCTGTTTGTGTGAATAATTTATACGCAAATACTCCAGGGTTGCTGTTACAAGCATCTGGCATATGGTTCGAATTGGATGTGCACTGGCATGATAAAGTTAATAGTGCACGTAAAAATCTCGCTTATGTATGTCACGTTTTACTAAGGGATGTGAGTGCTTCGAGTTACAAATTTTGCGGACGCTACATTTCGCATGAATGCATAGCCTTTGATATTATTCTTTACATTCCTGGGACGGTACGCGCGCTAGATAGTATCGTTTACAAAACAACTCGCATTACCACATCGAAAACGTTTTGGTTTCTACTTTTACCATTACTAAACGCGTCAAATATGAAGCTAAAACACGCGCAAGCAACTATTGCAACTTACCTTCAGCCGATTATTTTATTATAAAACCACGCACTCCAAATTACGTTTTCTAAGACAACTCGGAGTATCATCATCATCATCATCATCATCATCATCATCATCAGCCTATATTTATGTCCACTGCAGGACGAAGGCCTCTCCCTGCGATCTCCAATTACCCCTGTCTTGCGCTAGCGTATTCCAACTTGCGCCTGCGAATTTCCTAACCTCATCATCCCACCTGACTTTCTGCCGTCCTCGATTGAAGATGAATATGCAGAAGACAAAGATAATGTTCAATAGCCTGGCAAGGGAACAAGAATTCAGGATCGCCCGTCAGCCTCTAGAATCTGTAAAGGAATATGTTTATCTAGGTCAATTACTCACAGGGGACCCTGATCATGAGAAAGAAATTTACAGAAGAATAAAATTGGGTTGGAGTGCATACGGCAGGCATTGCCAAATCCTGACTGGGAGCTTACCACTGTCGTTGAAAAGAAAAGTGTACAATCATTGCATTCTACCGGTGCTAACATACGGGGCAGAAACTTGGAGGTTAACAAAGAAGCTCGAGAACAAGTTAAGGACCGCACAAAGAGCAATGGAACGAAAAATCTTAGGAGTAACGTTAAGAGACAGGAAGAGAGCGGTGTGGATCAGAGAACAAACGGGGGTAGACGATATTCTAGTTGACATTAAGCGGAAGAAATGGAGCTGGGCAGGCCATGTAATACGTAGGATGGATAACCGGTGGACCATTAGGGTTACAGAATGGATACCAAGAGAAGGGAAGCGCAATCGAGGACTCGGAGTATAGATACGTGCAAATCACTTCGTATATTGCCGGTCAGCTCACTATACAACTCATAAGTAGCTTACACAGTGAACGCAATTATGTTGTGTAATGATTCACTGCTTTTCGCATTGTTACGTTTACCGACGGAGTCTTATAGAGTTTGTTGAAACTTGCATTTAGAATTAAAAATTTAACCATTTAAAATGTGCGGACATTCCTCTTCTCTGTAAAAAGCACACATACAAAAAGACATGTTTTATTTTTAGGAATCATTGTGTTGAAGCTATTTTGATACTTATTTGTACATGTGTGCATATTGTGATGTATATTGGCATTTTTCTTATACCTAATTTATTAATTGACTATCCATGCTTGAACCATGTATAGTAATTTGTAACATGACGGTCCGTTTTTCTTTTTCTTTTTCATTCTGGTGTCGCGTTTTGTGCGTATATTCTAGTGGGTCCCGCATTAACCAATAATGCTATTGAGTCAAGCAGTATTGTGCAGTTTTAAGGTGTAGGTTATATGCAATCATGCAATATGGCTGGAGACAGAATGAATGAAAGGCGGGAAAGTTGGTGATGATTCGTAGCAATACTTGTGCAGCGCGACTGAACACAGAGAAAAAAGAGAGACGAAGACAGTGCACGTCCTGCCTATTTACGCCGCCTCTATTTTATTATTATTTTTTCTGTGCTCCTGCGCGGTGCCCAGATATGTCTGTAGGCAGCGTTAGCCTTGCAGTGTCCTTGCCGCCATTTGCTCAGCTAGCAAAAAAGCCACTGCAAAAAATAATAAATAAATAAAATAAAATAAAAATAAGAAAAGCTGCAAAAAATTGTTGAAAGACACATTGAACCTATACTCCGCAATGTACGCTGCCGCGCCTGTCACGAAGTACGGTTGAATCAACTCTATGTCACACGTAAATTATATGGATGGCTGCTAGTCTTCCTGACGAAACGACATGGGTCGCCACTTTCTTGTAACAACACGCGCATTAGGGTAAATGACCGAATTACTTGTAATCTAATCAACTGACTTAAACGAAAAACATTCGTGGATGAGTCAAATATTTACTTGCCAACAAATATTGCCAACAAAATAAGGTTGAAAAATCCTTTAAGCATACGCGCGACGAAATCGGCTCATAAGATGGTTCCTCTCAAGTTTCAACGTAACCTGCGTCTTCCAAGAAGAGTGAATGCTCTTCTCTCAACTTCTTTCAGCCGATACAGAAAGCGCGAGTTTCTATGTGCAGCTGATCACATCACAGCCATCGCCGACTTCTGGAAGTTCGCTGTGTTTAAATCAACCATTAAAGGTGATATAGGTTTACGACGACGAAGATCACAGTTAATAGCGCGCTTCGACTGTACGCCATTCGCTTGAATGCCATTAGCACCTTTTCTACAGTGCAGGGGCGCTATAACGTAACGCTATTCCAATCTGTTTCTATTCCATTTCCGCCATTAGCCCTCCGCGATTGATCAGAATTTTTCGGGCCACGCCAGTGCCTGTGTGTCACGCAACGTCACGAAAACCTCGAAAGCTCCCCTTCCCAAAATGACGTGTACACAATGATTGTGCATAATTAGGCCGAACAAAAGAAAAACGTTTCTCTCCGATTCTACGCCTTTGTCGCGATTAGCCCTCCGCTAGTGGTCGAAATTTTTTGTGCTGCGCCCACGTCGCCTGTCTGTCATGCCACGTCACAAAACCGCAAAACCTCAGCACGTCAAAGTAACGTGTACGCACTAAATATCATTATTATGCCGAGCACCTTTTTTTTTTTTTTTTAGTAGTCGGAAACTGCTCCGCTCCGAATGGAATAAAAGATGGCTGCCCGCCGATCGCCCAGGCGGTTGCTGCTCGGAGCCACCAGTGAGAACAGATTTCTTCGTGTATGACATGATTAAAGTTCGAAACGGAACATCAAGCGATAATTAGAAGATATTCTGAGCGATACACCACTCACTTATTTAGCCGATGTCCGCACGCAACGAAGTTACGTAAAACGGTGTTTGCTCACCTTGTTATACTCTTTCATTGGTTCCCGCTTTATGGCAGCCAATACAGTACTCATCAATTGAAAGTGCACCGTTCGGTAGCCGAGACCTCAATTCATTTCGCAGCGCTATAGGCAAAAGTAAAAGAAACGCGCCTCGCATAAGCGACCAGCTGTTTCCACAGCGGGTGCCATAATGCAGGCGCAAAAAAAAAAAAAAAGATATATCTTGGATGCGAAATCGACGCGCATGTCGCCACGGATTTGAAAATCGGAGTACTTGCGTGTATTTTGCTATGTATTTGAACCGCTTTTGCATTGAAAGATTATAAAACAATTTTGCTTTCAGTGGTACGCAACTGCTTATTAAACGTTTCTGCCCAAATTAATTTGCTACACGTTCCTCTTAGAAGTAAACAGGGAGAAAACATCGAATATTATTATCCAGGCAAATAGCTTTGTCATTTCACCGAGAGTATTTCTGTTGCCTTTCCGTGGATCACTGACATGCAACGGATGTAGTAGCAGGAGTCTGAAGGCATCCTGCTTAAAGCGTTAGTTATTGGGTAATGTTTTACACGAGTAAAAGCAGATGCTTTGGTAGCGTAAGCAATGATGTCAGTTTATGTCAGTTTATTTTTTATTAGTTTATGACAGCCGATCACGCGCATCGCCCAGAAAGAGCCAGCAACAAATGCTTCTCGAAACAATTGTTAGCGGAGCAGTCGATAATGAATGCTGATGGTCCCGCTTCCCAGGGCTGAGCGCTCAACTTTCTCATCTGGTCCAGTCATTGCTGTCATTCCGAAGCGCTCTTTGCAGCATAACGTTGTCGAGCCATTTCGTCCCGTAGACGACGTCGTTCTGTCAACACTTTTTCGCCAAAGATTCGTTTTGGCGGCATTTTTAGCTCTTCGTTGCACGCCGCCGCGATCGTCGAGGAGCAAGCTAAGCAAGGGGAAGCGGACCAATCGGAGACGCCGGCGGACTTCTCCTAACCCCGGCCGCTCCTGCGTGACGCCGGCGCAACCCTTCTTCCGCAGTTACCAACTTCGCTGCTCGCTGGCTCGGCCGCACCGAAACCCTCTCCACCTCTTTGCGCTCCTCGGCCCTCGTCCGCCAGTTCCATAAGGAAAACCAGTCACTGCAGGCAATGCTATTCGTTTTAAAACCAAACAAAAGGAATCTCCTGGAAAAAAAAGGTGACCGTTTAAAGAGGCTGTTCAAACAATGTCGCGGGTACCCGCCCACGCTTGCGTTGGTGGTTGCATAAAACTGACGTCCGGAGATTCCAATAAAATCAGTGTGGAATAGCTTCACGTTATATCGCCCCAGAATCACCTAAAAAGACTGACAGAGTGGCCAAGGCAGCGCATGACAAACGAACCGAGAAAGGTAGGGAGGTTAACCAAGGACGTGCCCGATTGGCTGCCCTACACTTGGGGAGGGGGAAAACGGAAGGGAGGGGGAAAACGGAAGAATAGATAAGAAGGAAAGAGAAGTAAAATAACCAAGGGCGCGATCTTGTACGCGTTCCAAAATGGAACGCAGGCGGTCCGTTCCATCGAGCCGCACATGATTGGTCAATTTGATCGTCGCGGTTCAAATTGACCAATCGTGTGCGGCTCACGGTTCAAATTGACCAATCGTGTGCGGCTCGATGGAACGGACGGCCTCCGTTTCATTTTGGAACGCGTACAAGATCGCGCCCCAAGAGTCAGTCATTCGCAGAGTCAGTCGCAGAGGAATGTCTCCTGTCACAAGCGTTCGTACAGTCCAGTAGCCTTCAAGAAGTGAGAAGAACTTTTGTGGCCTTTTGCATGCAATAATTCATAGGCCATGGTCGTCGTTGAGGCCATGGACGTCGTTGAGCGTCAAAGGATGGACAGTCACACAGAAGGTGCTCGAGAGTCTCATCGCACCCGCACAAATTGCATGCCCCATTGTTGGCCGTTCCTATTAGGAATGAATAGGCATGTGCTAATGTGACGCCCAACCACATGCGACACAATAAAGTTGTTTCGCGACGGCAGAGTCCAGGTGGTAGGCGAAGTCGCAAGTTAGGGTCGAGAGAGTGCAAGCGTGAGTTGGTGAAACTCGGTGAATTCCATGGTAGAAGTGTGATGTGGCGAGCAAGTGATTGAAGTTGCCGCGCAGCATCCGTTCTTGAGAGTGGTATAGGCACCCGCTGATGTTTGTACAATTGCGCTAAGGTAGCTATAAGCAATGCATACAAGTGCTTTATAAAAGGGTTTATTGAAACTCAATTACTTTTAGCACCATGTACCTGGTTATCGCTTTTTTTTATTGCCGCAGTTGACGTTAAATAAGTGAGAGCCATGACGATGTGATACGTACGTGCTTCAAGATAGAATTTAGATGAAGGAATTTGTGTTACAGTGTCATAAATACCTTCCAACTATCACGAATATTTCGTAAAGTTTACGAATTCGGGCTCCTGATATGATTTTACGAATGTTTCGTAAATGTACCGGAAAAATAAATTACAGCCATAAAAACGTTTCACTCGTCGATCCCCGACCATATCCTTGGAAGTCTTGTTAAAATTTCATGAAGCAGGCGAAATCGGTTACAACAATGACGATGAAATAGTTACTCTGATCTGTCCGAGGCAAAATGTGCATTGTAATAATCCCGAGAATTTTTTTAGACGTTGTAATAAAGTACGATATCACCACTCCGCGACAGTCTATTAGGCTGACAGCGAAGGTCAACGAAAGTGCTCTGCGCAATCGGCGACTTTTTCATGCCGCCTTTATATTCGATACGAGGCACTGGTCCGCGTCCCGTTTGCTACACGCGTTTTTTTATACGTTTTTTATACCACATCACGTTTCAGGTTACGCACTGAATATGCTGACATGTGTTCCGTGGACATGAAATTATTTTTAAAAACAATGCGATCTCTTACATAATTAGTTTTTAAGCGGCAGTAAACGGGCTTAAACAACAACGGTATAGAAAGTTTGAACCCATGTTCAAAATGTTCGCATAGCTTTAGGTGAATAATAAGTTCGAGGTAGATCTGTATGAGCCGCTGATGTGATCTTGCAAAACGCGCGCATTGCTATCACTTAGTCACCGTTAGACGAAGAAATGGCTGAACATACAACAGCCGATGGTGCTGCATCTAGGATAGCATGCCGACTGCCACCAGCCGTGCTCAGCTCTTCGACAGAAACGGTAATCTCTGCGATCGCGCTCGTTTGGCAACATCTCACGCCTTAGTGTAATGTTTATTTGCTGTCTCATGAGAGGGAGTTGCGAAAGACATGAAAAACGGCGACTCATACTGGAGAAAATGAGCCACGAAACTTACGAGCAAATATTACGTTGACGGCGCGAACAGCGGCGACAGGGTAGTAAACCTAAAGTCACAGATGGAGAGACAGGATACTGGATAGTTGCTATGCACAGGAAGTCCGCTATGGAATTGTATCGAACAGCAAGAAAAGCCATCAAAAGAAAGAAGTTCTACGACAATTCGAAGCACTGAGCACTACGATTCGCAGTCAGATCAAGGTATCCAATTCTGAAAACATGGATTTACAGCCGAAAGTGCCGATGACGACTATTCGTCTGTAGCGTGTGGAAAATAGCGCAGCAACTATCGTGCATGTTTTGTTAACATGCCGAAGTAACTATGCAAGGGAAAGTGAGGACGCAATTGCTATGTTGCAGGCATTGGGTTTTAAATATAGCAGAGGAAAGGGGAATGAGCCCGGTGGTGGAGAAAAGTAAAAGACGGCTGAAGTCATATAGATGAATACATAGATGTTAGAGCGAAAGAGGCTCCGCGTTCTCCCTTGTACACCCAGGGTTCTCATGCTGTTGGCTACTCGTGACGGCAGCCATGTTCTGATTCATGGCACCCAGATCATGCCACACGGCGAGCTGCTGACCACATTTGGTGCAGCTACCATGAATTACTCTGACCAGAAGTTCATTTTAGCTCACGTGACTTCAAACATCATGGCGACGCGCAGTGAGATGGGCGACAGCGGCTTCCGGGTAGATGCGGCGAGCGTAATAAATGTAACAGAACATCATTTCCATGCTTAGTGCTTGCTGTGGTGCTTTCGAATTCCATTACGGTGCGTTTGTGCATCTGTTTCAATTTACACTGAAGGGACCTGAGCTCCTAAAGTGAATTCAAAACACTCAAAATCTGCGGCAAAATGGTTTGCTGCTAAATATAATGTTTCCGCACTGTGGAAAATCTTTTATTCAAAACATAATTGGAACAGCAATGAATTGCGCGATAGAGTATCCGTCCGTATTTTTTTTTTTTTTTCACTCTACGGCTAAGTCGTAGCCTATTTCAATTCGGCAACTACAACATGCCCTCTTAAGACTGTGGGAATCGATGTTATGCGAAGCATTTTGCAGGTAGCTGGCTATCCAGCATTGTTTGAGTTTCGGAAAAAACGTTAACAGCTGCACTAACATGTTTGTGTGGCGCGAGCGTGTGCGTGACGGCAGCAGCAAGACGGCGACAACGATAGTATGATGGCGGCGGCATGACGGCTGATTTTTTTTTTTATTCCGGCGAAGAAACGTTGCAACCTGCTTCGTCAAGACCTGGGCCGATCATGAAGGTAACACAATAAGCGTCTACGTTGCGCGAACTGCTACGAGTAAAGGACCGGGGGATGCGTGGGCTATTCTCGAAGGCGCTGCTCCTTAACACAGCGTATCAAAGCGCTAGCTGCCACCACGAGAGAAGAATGGTGGAAATGGCATGCTCTCTCTTTTATTGACCCTTTTCGCGGTGATCCCGTGGGCGTTCCATGTTTGATCACGTTGTGACGCGTCCATTACTTGCCTGAACTGCCTCCGTGTTTACAGTGGATGTGTATGACGCCGGTGCGGCTTAGCAAACATCTGTTTCGGGAGATATCGTAGACGGTGACTGGGTGGACGACACGAAGCTTTGGCCGCAGCTTTCAGAGAACACGCAAAAGCACTTTCGGAGCTGATTAAGCTACGTCCAAACGGCGCGAGCAGCGTATATGGTGCTTGCTCTAAAAGCGAGGCTAAATGTGTATTCCAAGCTATCCAAACTTTCCACTCATGAATTGAATCAGGATTATGGTGTTTTGGTCTTCGTTCTTTATTTGGCAAATATTTTGAAGCAGCGGCTTGTCACGTTTCTGACTCTGTAAGGTTCCTCGGTGCGGTCACTATCTGATAATTTTCTGCCTAATCGCTCGTGGTTCCGTTAGATTTGTTCTTTCTGTGCACAAGGCTTGAACGTAGCTGTTCTGCACATTGTGATACCTTGTAGCAAATGCGTATTATCGCTAGTAAGTCGCTTACTCTTGTGGACCGTCACGAAACATTCAGCTTCGACCATCCGTGCGCAATCGGTGTAGTACTGTCGCTTATTGTGCGTATATAGTGCGTATATATTAAAGTGTGCGCCCATTAACTTATTCTTGACACGTTGGCGAAAGAGTGGGTGTAAGTTTCCGTACTGGTTGGGGTATGTAGATACTGTGCGCGAAACCTACTATGACAGGAAGCGGCGCTACTCCCGTTATCGTTGTTTAACGAACGGTACTCACTCTTGCCGACGTACCGGGGCTGAAGCCCTTTCTTTGAAGGTTAGCAATACAACGCTGGCGGAGGGGCAAATTTGTATATCCTCGAGGAAAACCGTACATCTCGCAGTGCCGGAAACATGTACGGACAGTTGCAGCAGTGGTCCGCGAACTTGGCCCCACATATTCATTACATTCCTTAATATCCCAGTCACTATTTTTGCAGCCAACTACTGCACACGTCTTCAATCCACATGATTTAAACCAACATCAATGGAGCACAGTGCGTTAGCGAAAACTCAGTTGCATTTTCGATAGCTGGTCGCACAGAAGCAAGGTAGAAGCGGTAATGGTTTCGTATTCGTGCGCGGTCGCTGAGGAGACATATGACGCGCCGCCGTAAGCGCAATCTCGTTTCTATAGAACAAACTGCTCCGCGAAAAGGGTCAATAAGCAACCTGTTGCTATGCGTCGTGACGGACGCGAAATAGTGGTACGATTGACTATTATTCGCGCGCTTTTTTCGGGCGTCTGTGGCCGAATGAAAACTAACGCGCGTGCATGTGCTTTCGCGCGCACGTGCTTTCGTTCGTGCTATGCGACGTGACGCAAGCGCCAATGGTGTCTGAGAACTAGTTGGCGTTATGGCCTATGAGTCAAAGCATCGGGCTGCTATGCTGGTATATCGAGGTTCAGTCCCACCGTCCGGAAACACAACATATATATATATATATATATATATATATATATATATATATATATATATATATTGAGTAGGTCTGAAACATACGAGGCAGGAAACTACCTGCCTGCCGCAAAGTGCCAGGTATCAGGGGCAAAGAATGCTTGGCCCCTCCCCATATTGGGGGACTCTTCACATTACAATACACATGCGGTTGGAAGAGTGAATTTAGCCCGCGCGTTACCTTCATGATGGTATCCTTATGTGGTTCTTCCTGCCGACACCGTCAATCAGGGCCGACCCACATTCAGCCTTTCTACCGGCGTCGGCTATACCGTTGCATCGCTCGACGTCCCCTTCGAGCCAGACACCAAGCCGAAACTCCGAGGGCTGGACAAACAAGTCTCGTTCTCGGCTGGTGGGACATGCCAGATATTGGCGCCGGTGATAATAGCTTTCGTATCCAGATTTCGGCGTTTTGGCTTGTCGCCTCACTCCACATCGACGTCGAGTGACACAAAGCCAGCCGACGCCGGTAGAAACGCTGAATGTGTGTTGTATTTCTTCCGCATCTTCATACCGAAGCGAGGAACTATCTTCATCTGTAGCGCTCTCTTTGCGTCAACGTGTCGCCGCCCTAACTACTTCCAAACGCACAGCCCGTTGCTAGCATTACATACGAGCGCTCATTGTGCATTCAGCAGCACTTGGTTCCGTGCGCCCGCGCTCCCCGTTTCAACGCCGACGGAGCGCGTGTAACGTCATCCATCGCGCTGTAGTGTTCAGTCGTAAGCATTACCGCAACGACATTACCAAGACCCGTTGTGGCGGCGCTTTCGGGTATCGCAACGAGCTGCGTCGTTCGCCTCAGGTTTTCCAGCACAGAGCTCGCTTGATTAGGAATGTCTGACAAAATTTCGTAACCCATGCTTTCCCTAGGATATGTCAATTCACAACACATCGTCATAGAGTACAAAAGCGCTTAAGGTGGGTTAAAATAAAATAGGAAGACCACGTACAACGCAGTGATGAACTGGACATGTGTGAACACGTGAGAAAGTGGTTATACCAAAAGGTCACCTTCCTGTATTGGTACCGTAATAGGATTAATCCAACGCACTGCGCGCGGCGCTGCCTTTCACAAAGAGTGTCCGCGTCACCGCTAAGGGTGCAAATTAAATTCGGAAAATTATTGCAGTGGGACGACGGGCGTTGTGTATGATGTGAAGGCGTAATTATGAAAATCTGGGTTCATTGTGGGAGTCACAATAAGTTATCAAAGTGAAATACCACTCATCGGAACTTAAAAAAAGAAAACATCCTTCAAAAAAATCTTACCACTGTCTTTCGCTTTGTATACTTCTCTCTGCATGCACTTCACCATTCTTTCCTCGATAAACATCAAACACCGCCTTCGTCGTCGTGACATCACTGCATAGACATCTCATAGTGTGCATTCGCATAACTGCTTTTTGCATTTCGGCATAGCTTGTAATTAGTGCGGTGCCTAAACGTAAACACATTATGACATTGAAGTTGTGACCTATGCGGTTCATAAAAACAAAACGTACATCAATAAGATCATATCGCTCCCCGCGCGCCGTATGCTGTCGGTGGGAGAGGGAAAGCGTGCGAGGGTGAGTCGAGAAGGATGGTGGCTTGATGCGCGCCGTCTTCGTGCGCGAGCAATTCTGGAGGTCACGTGAACAAGCGCGCGCAAAGGGGGTAGGGTGAGGTGAGGGGCCTCTCCTTTTCTAGCTGGGCCGTGGCTGCGCATGGCTGTCCGCGCGGCTAAGCGCGTATACGCGGCCCACGCGCCGTATCTTGGAGGTTATATGCGGCGGGTGCAAACGCAAAGGGCGAACTTAGATGCGGCTTTATGCACGCAGTCCAGCGCACCTACTGTTGAAGGCCGCGTAATTTCAAGTTTTTGAGGCGCGGTGAATTCAGAAGCAGCACGAAGCGTTTACGCCCCGCTGCCGGCGCCCTTCATCACGCCAGCATTGTGACATTAAGTGTTCGTGGCCATCGACTGAGAATTATTCAGCATATGCCCGCCTGTGCGCGCGTGACACCATGCCTGTTAATCTACTTGGTAAGCGAATCTTTACGGCGATTTATACGGCCGATAGAACCATGGACCTTACTTCGTGCAGTTGTCTCCTTTGCTATCGCTATATCAGTGCTTCACCTTTCGGGTGAAACTGCGACTTTTAAAAATTTAATTGATGTTAGTGATGCCAAATATAATGGGCATCGATGCTAATAATATTGTCGCGATTCAACGCGAACAAGAGACAACAACGGCGGAGCAAGACGGCAGCAGAACAGCTTGTTCAAAAAGACCACCAGAACAACAGACGTCTTCTTTGTCTTCAAGTTCCCCCTGTCCCACTACACGGAGCACGTTAAAGCACATATCGTCATCGTTGTCTAAATTTCTACATAGAGCACGCGTCATTTGCTCTCCCTCGAAAAGAGCATCGCCCCGATGCTAAACAATAAGTTCGCTTGGTGAAAACTAAAGTCCCTCGTACAGTCACTCGCTGACGTAGGGCTTCATGCGCACTACGTGCACAAGTTCAGAACGGTGTTGGCGGCGCCTTGTGCAGTAAGGGCTATCTGGAACGACCTCGTATGTGACGTCACTTAGCCGACGAAGCACTTTATAGGGTCCGAAATATCGCCTCAGCAGCTTCTCGGATAGTCCCCGTTTTCGTATAGGCGTCCAGACCCATACTCTGTCACCGGTGTCGTACGTTACAGGCCTATGACGGGCATTATAGCGACCTGCATCGATATAATATTTGACGTCTTTACACTGCAGCAGCGATGACGTAACCCGAGAAAGTGTCTGTTCTACGAATTACGATATTCGATATTTTTTTAAACTGACATGACTACAAAAGGAGGTGTTGGAACCAGGGAATTGGCACTGGCTGGTCCTTGTCACATGCGAAAAGTAGACATTCGTAGTGTTTCAGAAACAAAAAGTTAGAAACACCAGACAAGGCGCGAAACATCACAAGAAAAAGAAAGAGAGAGAACACATCATGAAACGTCACAAAAGCAAGATGCCACAAGAAAAAAAAAAAAAAAGGACATTGCTGAAGTGATATATGAGCAATACGTGAGTGCTCTTTAGACGTATTTGTTGACTACAGGTCTAACAGCTTCTCTATGCTTGTGGGTCTCTCATAAAGCCTCATTAGCTTTGACGCCGTCATTGCCTTGTCTCATCGCGCTTGCGCCATTAGACAACATGTTGGACATGCTCATCTGCGTTGATGAGAAACGGTATGCGGCGGGTGCCAACGGGGGCCAGCGCAATGTAGAAACTGTATCGTGTAGGCAGCAGCCAGTCACAAACGGTGAATAAATGTTTCCAGACATGAGTGGCATGCGAAAGTCAGTCTAATGAAGGTGAGAAGCTTATAATGGTTATCAAACCATGTTCCTCCGCTATTAGGGGCGGATCTACATGTATCTCCGATGATTTAACGTATTTCACACAGCGTTCCGGGACACCGGTCGTCGTGATTTTCTGACGTGTCTCAGTGCTGCTGCATCAGCTGCACAATTCGACTGCCTGATTCATAGGCTTTAACATCCTAAAGCAACGCTGGGGCTATGAGAGACGCCGTAGTGGAAGGCTGCGGATTAATTTTGACAACCTGGGGTTCCTTGAAGCGCACCCAAATTTAACTACACTGGCGTTCCTGTGCGTTCGCCCCCGTCGCAGTGCGGCCGTAGCGGCCGTAAATTGAAACCGCGACAGCATGTTTTGCAGTAGAACATCATACAGCCACTGAGCCACCATGCCGGGCGCACAATTTCTGGTCCAGTGGTGCGATATTCTGGTGCCTACTAAAAGGTTAAGGTATGCTGCGCTTCATTGGCTTCAGCTATTGAGTTATCATACGTCTCACCTCTTTCGAATGGGCCTAAGTACGTTAAAACTTAAACTCGTTATTTTGAACCTGTTCACTGATTGTGTGAAGAAGGCGTACTCGTTATGCAGTTCCTATGGCGTGGAAAGTTATAAAATATGGTGTTGTGAACTTACATTGAGGGACTAAGAAGACCTAAGTCACCTAAGCACACGCGCACCTAAGCTTGTTTGTTTATGTGTGTGGAGGGGGGCAGGGGGGCGAGTTGCAGGAGACCAGCTCGGCGAGGTGGCGCTACGGGCGCGCCCTCTTCGGAAGAGAAGAGGAACGCGTTATCACGTTCGCGCGTGGCCGCGTGTTGACATTAGGAACTGGCAAATCAGCGCGAAAATCACGAAAGGAAGACGTAAGACAAACACACAGCACCTGCGTGTTTCTTAAGTACTCTTTTCGCCCATGTCTTTCACGCTAGTTCACCATTCCTAATGTCGAACCAACTACAGCCCGAGCTTCCATACTGCTCATCGTGTTGAAGGTGCGTGTTAGCGTGCCTGCGCTTCAATCTTGGCGCCTTCCTCCGTATCCACGACTTTACTACAAATTATACATCGTCCACTGTGCTGTTATAAGAATATTCCAGATAATTAGGTCCACTTCTAGACTGAAATATTACAAAATGTTGAATTGCTACTCCGCCTTAATTACGGCGTTGAGAAAGTCTTGGACGAAGATCCTGTGCTCGCGACGATAAAATATATGTCAGTATGTCGGTCGATCGTCGGCGACGTGAATGTCGAGGCAAGTGTAACATGAATCCGCTCGTGCAGTGCGGCATAGTAAACGCACCTTCGCCGTGGAATTGTGGTTTGCCCTCTTTTGTTCTTAAGAGTTGTTGCGTGATGGACCCGCTTATTTCTGTGTTCTGGCGAGGACTGATCGCTTCTACTTTGCGTGGGCTTTGACTCGCGCGATTTCAGAATCCTTGCATGCTTGCGATTCAGGACTTGCGTTTATGATGGGTGCGCGTCACGGTCACTCAGTTGCATGTTCAAATGAGCAGTCGTCCAACTCAGCGTTCCCGATATAGTGCCGGTATGTAATCGTGGCAAGTTTTTGCGATTTCTTTAGTTAGTCCAAACATACTGATGTCTCTGCTGACAACGACGGAACTACCGGTGCTCTTTAAAGGGCGCGACAAATGCATGGGCCAGTACGTCATGAGGGTAAAATCCAAACATGCAGTAGCTGTGTGGCTGCGCCTAAACTAGCAAGAGGACACATTGTAAGCCACCACGTCATATCGACGCGAATAACTTACTGCCACTCCGCATCAATATATGATGTCTGTATAAAGGCGATTTTCATTTATGCGTGCTGCTGCTTCGTGCCTGGATACGACTTCACTTACGGAGAAAAGAATGTAAATAAGCACTCATGAACGTAAACTAGCTGGCAAATTTCTAGTCGATTTAAAGTCGCCACGTCGCCGCGAGTCAAGTGCCCATTGTACGAGGATGCGATGCTAAATGGATCTGCGCTGGATCGACGGAGACCTTGACGATATCGCAGCTTAAGTGAGCTCGAACTGAAACTCAAGAATAGCAACAGAAGCAAGAGCCGTTTACACGAATGCAGCAGCGCTCTGTATCTCAGAAATGGAGTTTACAGAACGTTTAGTATCTCGGACCGTATTCACAAAACCGTTATTACGCTAAAGCTGTTCCTAAACGCAGATGCCAGCCAATAGTGATGTTGGGCATATTATTAGCAAAGGCGGCTGACCAATGGCAACGCGTACTTTCGAAGCAAAAACTTTGTAATTCGTCCCCTGTTTTTAGTGCTACTTGTCTGGCAGTAGATATAAGCCACGGGCCAGTGCGCTTTGCCCTTGCAAATGTCTAGCATAAGGAGTTATTTGCTTTTACGAATAATTCTAGCTTAAGAGTTTTTTTTTTGTGTGTGTGAATGCGGACCCAGGGGCCAGAACCCGAATTCACAAAAACTTCTTACGCTAGAGTTTTTCGTAAGAAAGAATTTTAGCGTAAGAAGTTTTTGTTAATTCGGCCCCAGAATCTTTTGCCCTCGCACACGCGTTTAGAGCAAGCGCACTTAACCTCGACCCCCGTCGCCATGTGTCGTGTTGTGACGTGCTACGTGCCTATGATCGAGGCGACGGGAGCTCCCACCTCTGCGCGACAAATCAAGAATTCAACGCGCGGGGAGACTTCAAACAGCACCCATCTTTGCCGCGGCGAAGCAATTAGACGCGTGTCATTTCAAGCGGCACCAGGTCTTCCCCCCCGTGGAAAGAATAATACGACGCGGGTGACGTCAGAAACCGCCCGTATGGGTCCTGTCGACGAGGAGTCGCCAAGGGGACCGCGACGACTGACCACTCGCCCCTCAGGGTCCGGTCGACGTGTCGCCGCCAAGGGCATTTAAGGAAGAACCGGCCCACTGTTAAGCCAGAGAGAGTCGCCACCGGCCGCCCCGTCGGTCTGGTGCGCTCTTATTGCTTTTACCAGCTATCACCAGCTAATGGCAGCTATTACCACTTATTACCTGCTATATCTGTATATATTTGTACATATTGTATAAAGTTTTCGTCTCATCTTCGCCTGATTCAAGACTCCGTCTCTCGTCCCCGACCCCGAGTGGCAATAGTCGGCACGGCCCGCAGCCGGCGTACTGGCGCTGCGGGTTTGTGACGGGGCAGGCGACGACAAAGACACGACGAGCGAACACTGCCAGCAAGCATGCGATAAGAACATGCCGAGCTCTATCGGGCCGTTCGTTTCGCCAGTTCCCGCAGCCCTCTGCAAAAGATGGCTGTCCCCTACAAGCGCTGCTGACTCGGGGCCCGCATTCCCAAAAAGCTCTTGCGCTAAAATTCTTCGCAAGAGCAAATTTCAGCTAATCCTGAAGCTAAACGTATCTTTAGCGAAGGCAACCTCCCAAATGAAAAGAACATGTGTGAACGAAAAGCTTTCTGAATTCGGCCGCTGGTCTATACGTTCATTTTTTTTTTTTGTCAGCCATTCGTGTTTACTAAGCAGTTGTGGCAGTTCACGACTCAACAGTACTGTGCGTCTTATTTGTTCGATGACAGAGGAATCGCAGCCATCGCGAATAAACAACGTCTTTGTCCGCGCGATTTTGACTTGCCCCGTCTAAGTTCCCTCTGCCTTTGCACCCCAGATTGCCACCACCAAGAGGGGAGGTCGTACACATTCATTATCAATAAAACATATTCAACAACAGTTGGAGCATGTTTGAAGTGTACGCATTGCGGAAGCAATCTCAGCAAGCAGCCAATGCTGCTGGTCATCTCCACCAGTGCAGTGAAGCGGCGCTACTGTTGGGCCGCCAAACGTCCCCACCGACTTCTGCGCGCTTCCTCACGTGCGTTTTGTGTAGTCGGCGTTTGGTATGAGCAGCAAGATTAGTGCATCTGAATTGTGATGCAACGGTGCATTTTTTTTTTTTTGTAATCGGCGAGATCTGCGCAACTCAACAAGTAAACATGATAGATGGATAACAGCTACCAGTACCACTTACTTGCTCTCCCATCACTGTTCGTTTACGACTTCCTAAGGCACCGAAGTTGTTGTTATCGCAGTTGTTGTTGTTGTTGTTGTTCTGAGTGTTCGTGGCGCATAATGACCATGAATCGGATGGTTGAAAGAAGCGGATAAGGACGAAGGGAATTGACAGTTTTGAAGTTGAAGTATAAACACAATGAATAGAAACTGCTTGGAAGTTGAAGTATAAATACAATGAATAGAAACTGCTCAATTGCTGTGCTGCACTTCTTAAGTGGCGGCGCGAGTGGCAAGTAACTTCGCGACACTGACAGAAAGCGGAACAAAAACAGCTGTTCGTTGTAAAAAATACTGTTAAAGACTTTCAGAAAGTTTCTCTTGATTCCGAACAGTGATTTAAAAATATTTAAATCCCCCATGCACATTGCGTCTGTGAAGCCCAAGTGAATACCTAAAACGAGAACACCGAGGAAGTTCGTGTTCACCCTTTAGTGACAGCCTGCGAATCCAAGTGCCTAATTAAACGAGCAACCGGCCGAAATGGATCCGTGATGGTATTCTTCTGCTTGTTGTTTTTTTTTTTATTCATACATGAAACTAAACCTCTTATCCGGACTTGCTTAACGTGAAGCAACCTTAGTATGTCGATTTGCGAATAAGCGTTGCTTTTGCGAACGCTTAATACGAAAGCGGGAAGCCCAATTTGTGTAGTCTCTGACGTAGCCCTGCTAGCTTCATTATTCCTGGAGCTGTAAAAAAACCACTACTGCTACGACGCGTTCTAGGGCATATTTTAGATCGCACCCGGGGCAGTTTGATCGTTGCAATGCTGTACGTTGTCTATAAGAGATGATATATACTAGGGCTCCGGATTAACTTTTACCACCTGGAGTTTTTAAACGTGTACCCAAAACATGGTCCACGAGTGGGTCTACATTACGCCCATAGGAATGCGGCTACCGGGGCCTTGAAGCAAACTCGCGATTTCGAGCTGAGTAGCATAACGCCGGAGCCACTGAAGCACTGTGACGGGTCGAGGACAAATCGGTTGTTGAGCAACCGAAACAAGTCATTGTGAATGAGTTCAAATGAGTTCGTTTTGCCGGTTTATATAGAATATCGTGCGTCACGGCTTCGAATTGGAAATTTTGGGGTACTGCTACAGGCTGCTAGAATCCTATCAGCGGCCGAAGAGTGTAGATGGCGCAAAAATGGGCCAATGGCGTAGATGACTTATGAACGAGAAGCTCTGTGAATTCGGCCGGCCCGAATTCACAATGCGTTTCGCTCGTAAGTACTGTTTGCTACTGATCGACCGCCCTCGCTAATATTATGTCCAACGTCACGATTGGCTCACATCTGCTTGTGCGAAAAGTTCTAGCACAATAATGTCTTGTGTGAATACAGGCCCTGAAGTTCAGCAACCCGCAATCCTATGCACCCCCGGGGGTCTTTTGACGAGTGCGTTTGAGAAACAACAAGTATTATTGAATTTAAGTTCAGTTTTAAGTATCATATCCTGGTCAGCACGGGATTTAGATCGCTGCCTTCTGTTCGTTCAAATTCAATTCAGCAGCTTGTAACGTGTTTGGGTGGAAACCACAACAGTCAAAAGGGCGCTGTTATGTTTTTCCTACTATATTTGAAAAGAAGAGGAAAAAAATGAAAACTGAATGGTGGTACGCAAGTGCTTCTTCTTAGTGCTATGCCCTAGACATACACACACGACCCGACTTCTCCAAGTAGCGCCTGGACATTCCATTCTACCGTTCTGTCGCTCGGTATTTCGTTAAGACATTCTTAGTTCACTGCTAGGTTTTTTGTTACATATGCTATGACCAAGCCGCAATCAAAAACAACTCTGGTACGAAAATAGAAAAGTAATGAAGTCACCAGGGGACGCATGAACAAGTTTTTCGTTCGTAAGAACTCTCTGCAAAGAGTTCTAGCATAAGAACTCTTTTGTGAATTCAGCTCCAGTTCCCGTATTCAGAAAAAAAAAAACTCTTAGGCTAGAATTATCCGTGAGGGAAAATTCCAGCCAATCCTGATGCTGGACATATTATTATCGAAGGCGGCCAGCCAATAGCAAAAGGCCATTGCAAAACAATTATTGCAAAACTGAAGCTCAACAGCACTGTACCATACACCGTGCGATAGGTAGGAAAGAGAACAATAAACTCGATGTTCGACTGCGGAGTACATTTTGAAATGCTCGAATGGGTCATCTGTGTCCTCCACATCAAACTTATTTAATGGTGACGCCGAAAACTGCAAGTGAGGCGGGCATGCAAAGGCTTTGTTTAAGTCGAGTTCGCACCACTGCCTTGCGACGTCAGTCACCAGAAGCGCTGCTCTCAGAAGACTAGCTAAGTGCTTGTTGTGTGTTTAGTGCATCGAGAATTTCGGTGTCTTCTATACTCTAACAGCAGTACACTTCATCTTGGGAATCGCTTGATTCAACGCTGAATTCAGCTTTTCCTTTTCGCGAAGAAGCCAACGAAGCTCGTGCTGCCGGCGGTGCCATTTTTTAAATAACCCAGTTGCCAAATTGTTTGACTTTCTCCACCAGAATAAACTCGCTGCTGCTTGCGCTGCCACGCGGAATGTGTGCTGCCATTTACCAGAAGCTCGACAAAGAAGTGAGACGAAACTAGCTCGTCCATGAAATTGCTAGAAAATGAGAAGCACTCTCGACGAGCATAGCTCGTCTTCGACCGTTTTTAATAGAAACGCGTGGACGGACCCAGTTCGTCCAAGGCGCGGAAAGGGTTCATAATTGCGTTCAATATTTATTATTTCTTCATCATCTACCGCATTTTCGCTGACCGACCGGATCAGTACCAGGAGTAAGGGGATAACTTTTATTAACTGTGCGTTTCTAGTTATCTTCATTCTTGGTCGACTACCTATATTATATGTGCGCTTCCAGTCTGCATAAAGAGCGAATACCATCCATCTGCGCAATAAAACATACCGCCTGCTTTCACGAGACAGGATGAAAAAGAGACACGAGAATTCGAGTAGCCCTATAACAAGCATTTTGATGCGAACGCATTAAATCGCAATGTTGTAAAGAGAAGATAATAATGAGAAAAGACTGAAAACTACTCGCAGAGGGAAAGTAATTTCTGCGTAAAGGCAGAGATATGCTCGACTTGGACTCATACAAGTGCAGAAAGACAGTGACCGTACTTGAGACAGTTTAATTAATGCCGCCTATGCTGACACGCGCGAGATGCAACACTAACTATTTCTGCGCTATCACCGTAGAAGTTTGGCTTGCGTCTATATATTTACGCGCATGAGGGGCTGACCGAACAGTATTGAAGACAGAAAGTTGGGCTACTTGAAATTTAGACAAAGACATAGCATTCTTTTCAAAAGGTTAATACAGTTGAAGACCAGCGTTCTACCTGTCCATTCGTTTTTTTTCCTATGTGCTCTTTTCTGTTTTTTTTTTCCTTGCGCGCTGGAACATGTCCTTGGCTAAAAGAAGCCTCGCAAGGAGAGCTTGCCAGCGCACATAATTATTAATGTTCAGTATCGATCGCGCCAACAAGGAGTGCACCCAGTGCACTTTACTGGCCAGGGGACACTCAATTGCATGGTTTTGTTTAACATGTGTTTCTACTTTATTTAGGAAATATGCCCAGAACACCACGCCACGGTGTTCGGATTTACGAAGGTAAATCTGTCATCAATTTCTTCGCCCATTGCTGAGTATATGTCCATCTGGCATTCTACACTGCACAATGCAGTCCGCTGGTCACATTCACGGCTTACAGCCACAGGAAGCACTTAGGCATAGATTTCAATCCGTGCCTTAGTAGTGCATACAACGGTCCCTTCAAACCACAACCTCGCGCAGCCGAGGCGGGCGCACGCATTGAAATCTATACTAAGTGCTTCCTGGACCGTTGAATGCACTACTAAGGTACGGATTGAAATCTATACCAAAGTGCTTCCTGTGGCTGTAAGCCGTGAATGTGACCAGCGCGCTGCATTGTGGAGCGTAGAATGCCAGGTGGACATATATACAACAATGCGCAAAGTAATTGATGACAAAAGGTTTACGTTCGTAAATTCCAACACGTTGGCGTGGTGTTCTGGGATGTAACAAAGGATGTAAAACGTGACGCGGACGAAGCCACCGCAAAGCGCACGAAATGAGGACACTGCAAAGTTTTGGTCCATCACCGGGGTCTTGCACCCGTTCGAAACCGCTGCTCCCACGTCAGGTCAGATTTGACGTGGCTACAGCGATGGTGATAAAGTAGTACACGGAGACCAAATAACACGAACAAGGAAGGCAGTGGTGCGAAGCTTCATAAACTAGATAAACTGAACGGTCGCGTGCAACACAGTCAACTGCCATGCGCAACGCGAGATGCAAGTGATTGTGGCACTCGGCGTCAACGGCTGGTGGCACGCCGTGCTGGTTCACAGCGGACATATGCTCGGCACTGCCCGGAGCCGTTGCAGCCGAGGAACCTAAAGCGCAGCGTCCGCAACGGTCAGACAGATCGCGAGCGCTGCGCTGAGGAGTGCGGTGTTCACCTCGTGTGGTCCTGGCCGTCGTCGTCGTCCGGGCTGGAAGGCTCTGCCTGCGTCGGGGAGACAAGGCGTGGAGTGGTTGCCGCCGGCGCGGCCAACGCGAGCCTCACCTGGCTGCCCGGAGAGCGGCGGTCCTCGTGCGGCGGCGGCGGTCCTCGCACCGCCGGCGGGAAGCGGCCCCTGGCGAGCTACTAGTCGGGGCGGCCCCCTCGAAAGAGAGAGGCGCCCCCAGGCGGTACCAAGGGGTCTGGCTGCCATTGGGGCCAGCGGCCGCAGCAGGGCCCGGGGCGATAGAGATACACGGTGCCACGCGCGAGGCGGTGTGGAAGCCGCCTCGCCGGGCTTGCATAGCGAGGGCGGCCCTCTCTGGGATACATGTGTGTGCTCTAGGCGAGCCTAGCGGCCGCTAGGGCCGGCTACGGTAACTGGCTAGGTCCCTGCTGCGCGCTCACTTGCCCCAGTAGCCCCCGGGCCGCCTGGCACCGAACTGGTGGGCGCAGGGCGCGGCCGCGCCGCCGTGGCAGGGCGCGCCGTGGCACGGGTGCATGGCACCGGACTGTTGGGCGGCCACCGAGGGCGGCATGGGGCCCAGCTCCACATCGGAGCCGTCGTCCTGCGCCTTCATCTGGTTGGCGTAGAAGTCGTACAGGCGGCCCAGGATGACGGTGGCCATGGCGCTGCCATGGTTGTTCTCGATGAGGCGCAGCACGAACACGCCGTCCCAGCCCAGGTAGTTGACGGCGATCTTGCGCGACACGCGCGACAGCTCGCCCAGGCTCACCATGCGGGTCCTCCAGAGGCAGAGCCGCACGAAGGCGAACCGGTTGCAGCGGAAGCAGCGCCACAGCCAGAGCAGCAGGCTGGCCAGGTTCAGCGGCAGCAGGAGCGCCAGGTAGAACCAGACGACGGAGAAGATTTTCTCGTTGAACACGTTGATGGGCAGTACGCAGCGACAGAGGTAGGTGCGCAGGCCGCCCTGGAGCGCGGCTCGCACCTGGCACAGCGTCTGCAGCGGGAACCGCGGCGAGTTCCACCAGTCGCCGTCGGCGGCCAGCCGTCGTGCCAGCTCGAGGCCGTGGCGCAGGAAGCCGCGGCCCAGGAAGGCCGTGAGCATCAGGAACTGGAGGCCCACGTTGAGCACGTAGAGCGACTTGACCAGCAGGTAGAGTAGGCAGAGGTAGCGCGTGGGGCCGCCCACACAGCGGCAGGCGAGCGGGAGGCCGCAGGCCGGGTCCGTGCAGCAGCCCGCGCTGCCGGCCACCAGCGTGTGGAACTGGTCCACGAACTCGGACAGGAGGGCCTCGCGCTGCTGGCAGCCCGGCGGCAGGCTGGCGATGTCCGAGGCCCGCTTGAGCAGCCGGCGCAGCTTGACGCCCGCGCTGTGCGCGCACGCGCCCCATAGCACGAAGGGCAGGTGAAAGCAGCAGCCCTGCACTAGCAGGATCAGCGGCGCCCACTGGTAGTACGAGACGTGCACGCGCCGCAGACGCTCGGCGCCGCCCGCCGGCGGGGTCTCAAAGCCCGCGTAGTCCAGCTCCTCAGGCTGCACACGCGGGTCCGGCGGCTCGCGCGGCGGAGCTTCGGCCGCCTCGTCGCCCTCGGCGTCGCTCACCAGGTAGTAGGTGGAGGCTGTCCAGCAGTAGCTGTTGACGAAGCGCGCCTGGGCGTCCGTGAAATAGGTCGGCGTGAAGCACTCGATCGGGTCGCCGATATACTGGCGCGTAAAGATGGGCAGCGCCAGGAACAGGAACACCACCAGGGTGTACTTGCGGTTCAGCTTGTCCACGCCGTCGTCGATGGGCACATGGATGCCTCCGATCAGGTCGTGGAAGCGGAACAGGAAGGACATGCTCTTGCCTTCGCCAGCCGGCTGATGGTCGTGCGGCGCCTGCGCGTGATCCGTGGTGACGCTTCGGGGCGCTGCGCGAACGCCGCGGTGCCTGCTGGCCGCTCTGGGTCGCCCGGGCCCCCGCCGCCGGTGCCGCAACCGCCGGTGCCGCAACCGCCGCCGCCGCCGCTCTCACGCTGCTGCTGCTGCTGCCGGGACCGCTGCGCTGGCGCATGGCAGCCCGGGCTAGCATGCCACCTGCAGCAGCCAGGCCGCCTGAGCGGCGCTGCGCTGCCCGGCCGCCATGGCCCCACTCACCTGCAACCGCGCGGGCGCACCGCAGCGCGCTGTTAGTACAACAGCCACACGATCCTGACGACGTGAGGCTCACCACCAACACTGTGGTGAGACATACGGTTCGTAAATAGGACGTTTTCTTCCCTTTCACCAGTTTGGATCACAGTTTAAACCTGGTAGCATATCAAAGGGTTACTGCAGATAAGTTATTATACTTTTCAGGTTCTGAAACATTCCCTGAAATTTCTATTGCTCAAGTTTAGTTCTTCTTTTTTCTCGAATATTCAAGAGGAAGAAGGACCAAAAACCTTTAAATGCCTGTCATGGCCCCCATCCACATGGTGGTGAGTGTCACCTATATTTAGTCAAGGTTTTAGTTCACTAAAATGACAATTCATCCGTCATACATAAAAGTGCAGCAGTAATTTCGAACTTCACCATATGAGCACATCGCTATTCTTTATGGAGGAGCCTACATGCAGTAAGCAACACTGCGGGTGTTATCGAGTGTTTTCAAATCCGCATATGTATGCTTTGCAGGGAATGGTGGCTGCTACGTAAAATCGCGCAGTACTGCAGCCCTACTTGTCACACGACACAAATCCCCTATTATATTATCTCTGATCAAGTGTAGGCATCGTGGCCTACACTTGATGAGTGAGAAAGTAATTGGCCATTTGTGTCGTGTGACAAGTAGGAGTGCAGTACTGTGTCATTGTCTGTCTATTCGTACGAGTCGGGAGTATAAACGAGACGTGGAGAGTTCGGACGCGTCACTCGAATTTGAAACGTACCATATACTCGCTGTTGCTGCATCTTCGAAGCACATATTAATGACCTTCAGTAATTTACAGCGAATAGCTGTTAATGCGGCGAGTGGCGCTCAAGCCATTCCGTTCGCCTTCACCAGGTATACCATCAGCATCACAGACTCGCCCATTGACTTATTTTCGCCACCCCTAACTCGTTGGCGCCACAACTTGTCTCCATCGGCCTAAGTGCTGAGACTAGTCGCGGCCAATGCGTCCCCTCAGCCGAATTTGCGTCCCCTCACGTATTATTTTTTTTTCAGCACATCTTTCCTAAATTACTGCAGTTCTATCAGCGCGAGATCTACAACCAACACAGAAGCGACAAGCTCGCGCAGTGCATGCCAGGGGCGCTATAACGTAAAATCATTCCAAACTGTTTTGATTACGATTTCTGCAATCAGCCTCCACAATTGGTCAAAACATTTTCTGGCCACTCCCAACTTCTCCTGTCTGTCACGCGACGTCACGAAAACGGCGATAGCTCCCCATCTGATATTACGTGTACACACTTTTTATGCATGATTAAACCGCACAAAAGAAAAATAATCATTCCTGATTCGACGCCTTTTCACAATTAGCCCTCTGCTATTAATCCAATGTTTTCTGGCTACGCCCACTTCGCCTGTCTATCACGCGACCTCACAAAACCGCGAAAACTCACGACGTCAAAGTGACGTGTACGCGATAAAATGCATTAATATGCCGAACAAAACTGAAAATTTTTCTGAATAGACACAGACTGCCCCGTTCCTAAAGGAATAGAAGATGGCTGCCCGCCGATCGCTCAGGCCCTCGCTACTCGCGCCTGCCGGTGAGCATGTATTTCCTTGCGCATTATAAACCTTCTTGCGTGGCAGTAAAACGTTATCGAGCCCTTTCGGCATGCATACGACACCGCTCTGCCAACTCTTCCTTGCTGAGGATCTGTTTTAGCGGCATTCTTATCCTTCCGTTGCACGCCGCCGCGATTTGCGACCAGCCACCGCAAGCTATAAGTAAGGCGAAGCGGACCAATCGGAGAAGCCGGCACCACCCTCTTCATGCGGTTATCTATTTTCACTGTGCTGGCTCGGCCCCATCGAAAGCATCTCCACTAGAGCGTGCTCCTCGCCTCTTGTCAGCCAATTAGATAAGAAAAACCGCTGAGTATTGACAATGTTATTGGTTTTGAAAGCGAACAAAGGTGACCTCCTATAAACGTGGAGAGTGCTTGATTGGGTTGTTCAGACAACGCTGCGGGTCACCGCCCGATGCATGCGTTGGTGGTTACGTAAATTTGACGTCTGGAGTTTGGAATCAAAACAGTTTGGAATCATTTTACGTTATAGCGCCCCAGTAGTCTGCACCATGGCATATCGCTGAGTCGGCATCTACGGGTGCGCACGGCAAGTGAATAAAGGCTTACCCCGTTTAATTTCGGTACTTCAGATATGCCGCTTGCACATGTGTTCGCGGCTATTTACTCGGAGCTTGAAAAGATAACCATATACTAAAAAGGAGGTAATGAGCATATTTGACTCCGAGGTAATTTTCAGCTGACTTTCAGAGAACCGACTGAGACACACATAACAGCGTTGATCTCAGACGTCTTTTTTCGTCGCTGTTGATCCCAACGTTAGTCTTGTACTCCGTTTTCACATTCTGGTCAGGTAATTGAAGTGCCTTATTATAACTGACTAATTTTAAGATAAAGCGCTTTTATGTCACTGTTGACCGCACGTTTATCAAAATTAATGAATGGACTGACATCCACCACACTCAGTGCGTTCTCCCAACAGTGCAATACTCACGTAGCGGCCACCATTTTGTTACTGGACATTCGTACTGGCAAGAACACAATGAATATACCAGTCCTACAAAATCCTCGCATTGCCACCGGCATGCTACGCACAGCTCATACTATAATTCAAAAGTATTTAGCAAGCGTCCCTGCGCTATCGGCTTTAATATCCTGGAATCAGACCTCGTCTGGACGAAGAACCATTCTTCAAGCCTCACATATTCATTACCATGAAGTGAACGTTCCCTTCATTAAATGGACAGCAGCTGAACTAGTCTCAGAGTCCCTTCTTCAGCATACTGGAAATATGGTGCTTTAGAAGTAAAAAAAAAAAAAAAAGAAGGACAAATGAACGCTCGTTCCGGAACATACAGCATGTTTCAGCTACGACTGTCTGTGATTATCAAGATTAGGAGATTCTAGATAAATTAACTTTTGCTGAGCAAGCTTTGTAGCAATGGTGTACATCAGAATTTGCGCAATAAGCGCCTATCCAATGAATATTTGACAGAACTTTATTAAACAGCTTTTTGATTAAGAACTTTATAGGACATGTTCTATAATTACATAATTGAAGTCGGCCAGTACTCTCTGCTAGAAATTTTGCGCCTAGTACCAATTAAACAAAAACGGACTCAGAATGTGTCGAGAAATGTCTTGCCGTTTCAGTTCAAAATTTACCGTACTGCATTTTTTGCTAGTTCGTAAACAGTAACTGGAACAGCAATGCATCTCGCTGCAGATGTTGGCCCCACTTTTTTTTATACTGGCGCAATACAGAAAGTTTAAAGGTTATGATTTCAGTCGTGACTGACTACACCGCGATTGATTGATTGGCTTATTAGAGCGCGCCCCTAAAGTCATCAAGTTTTTAAAAAGTTAAATATTGAAATTTTCCTATAGTTAATAATCTTAGTGGCGATTACCCCACTAGTTCCGATGACCAACGCTGTCATGAAGCCGCGCCAGTAAAAATAGTCACTCTGTCTCTAATCCCCTATTTTTTTCTTAATAATCTGAGACAGTCGTTCGCAGGAACACGCAGTAATATAGCCACTCAGGCACAGCGTTTTGCAGTGTCACAAATACATAAAAATCATGTCCAGGAGCTGCAAAAATCGCAAATTCCCTTGGTGATTAATATCCAGAGCTGTTGTATTTCGTCGTAGCTAGGACTTAGTGGCCAAAATTAACTTACGCCTCTTCTATGCTGAAATTCGATTTTTTGTCTCTGGTCACACTGCTCACCGTTACCCTGACAAAACTTCAAGACCCGACAAGAAAACTACCACTACAGAGCAGGGAAAGTAGCATGCGAGAGAATAAAGAGGATTGAGAAACATCATGCGATAGAATAGAGACGAGCCGAAAGCATCGTGCAAGAACGCAGAAAGGAGTAAGTGCAACATGCCAGATAACAGGGACATGGAAGGAGCGTTGAGGGAAAAATTGGGGAGCAAGCAGTGGGCGGAAGGGAAACCCCCGCGGCACTCGTATATATATATATATCTAGGTAATTTGTATATATATATATATATATATATATATATATATATATATATATATATATATATATATATATATATATAGTAAGTACCATTACCGAGACCGTTCGGCGAACGGCAGTCAGCTCTCTAAAGCGTCGGTTTAAAGCCGCTGGCGAAAAAAAAGAAAGGGACCCGTCGGCGACAAATGAGACTATAGCACAGATTCTGAGAAGTTTATGACGCAGAAGGAAGAAGCGCGTCTTCCGCATACGTACGCAACTCGTTGGCACTCGCTACTGACCTATCCCTCCTGTAGTGTAACGCTTGATAGAAACGAGGTCGGTGGGAAGAGGTCAGGGCAGAGGGAGAGGAGGGTAAAGCAAAAGGGAAAGCCCCCGCACGGCTCGTCGCTGTGTTTTGCCGCACTATATACGTGTGTCACATCCGAACGAGGCGTCCGCTGAGAAAGTCGATTCCAATGTTGGCTCTGAGGCATTTTGTTACAAAGTACTTAAAGAAAAAGACAATAACGTGATCAAATCTACAGCAGCGTTAATTCATGCCCCCGTCAACTGGCGCTTCCCACAGCTAACGTAGCGACTCCTTTATTTCTCTTGGAAACCAACCATGCGAGATCGAAGCCGATTTTCCAAGGAGATTGAAGAAGGCGAATGTGCAGTTGCTCTACGTTGTCTGGAAATCGTATCGTGTTCTATTCTGACATTCCAGATATATGTACCCCCCTCCATTGTGACTGCAATTTGACGACAAACAGCACGGCGTGCAATATTCCAGCATACCGCGTCGTCACAAAGCACTGTCATATTAAATGAACGTATCTCTGTGGCTGAGAAAAAAAAAACTGTACTAACCGAGCAATTGACAACAATTAAAGTACACGTAGGGATACCTCCGAATTCCGTAATAATAATAATAATAATAATAATAATAATAATAATAATAATAATAATAATAATAATAATAATAATAATAATAATAATAATAATAATAATAATAATATATTATTATTATTATTATTATTATTATTATTATTATTATTATTATTATTATTATTATTATTATTATTACAAAAAGTGAGAACTGCCTGGAGCCTCAACCGGATAGAGGGTACCTTTGACCCATAAGATTTAATTATGGTATATAGCTATAATAGCTGCTCTACTAATGCGTATTTCGGTGCAGTTAGCGCTTTCCCTATAGCTGCCCAGAATAAGGACGCTGAGGTCGTGGAGTAGACCTTCAGTTAGCCGACAGTATTGCGCTCTGAAGCGTAATGTACGCCGATCAATCCTGCCTATCAACATCAGATAATCGCTAGTCTGCGTACTTTCTCACGTAAGTGTCCCTTCGTCGGCTTCTTCCATATGCAGCGCAGTGAAAACGCGGCGCACGTGGCGAAGTACCGGCTGTTCTTGCACCGGTCCGGCCAAATGCGCAGCCGCATTTCGTTGGACAAAGAGCGCGGAAGCACGCCAGCGCTAATTCATGCGCACGCTTAGGAAGTACAAATGCTTTGGACTGCCATTAAGTATGCCGCCTGAAGTATAGCGTCTTCTTATAACCTCCCTAATTGCATTCGGACGAAAAGTAGCACATATTCTATCGCCGCTAATTTGGGCCTCGTTCGTTCTCACCTGGATTTTCCCACAACTGATTGGTACTTGCATGCTGTCTTACACGAAGTTTATTGGGGCCTGTCACGCCTTTACATTCCCTCAAGTCTTCGCAGTTTCCGTGCGATGATCACGCAAGGCAAAGAAGGGGGGCAAAAATGACCAAAACGTTTCAAGCGTAACTCCGAGCGAACGGCTCGCGGCAACGCCCTCGCAGATTTTTCATGCAGTCCTCGGAAGCGCCGCGCCTCTCTCGAGAGCCGCGGCAGCTCGCCGTGGTCGTATGTCAGTGTCACAGGGAGGCGTGCGTGCGCAAAACTCAGCGAGACGAGCGTTCCGGCAGCCGTAAGGGCGCGTTCTCAGCGGCCACTTGTGAGCTCAACCGCTCAACGGCTTCCGAGCTCTGCAGCGTCTGCATTATCGCCTGGCGCCAGGCTGCAAGCGCGAAGCACGTTTTGTCGCTACGGGTGCTTTGGCCGCGTCCTATCTCCGGCGATTCGCTCCCCGAGTTGAATTAGTGTGATGACCACGAAGGGCCGGGCGTGCCCAACCGCTCTCGCTTCCTGTGTCGTGGCACCGTGCGCGAGTGAGCACCTTCCGGTATAGGTGTTGACGGAAAGATTATTTCTCGATAGCGCGGCCTCTGTTTACAGAACCTGCGTAAAACTGTAGTCTCAGTAAATATGAGCTCGACGCTGGGTCCATGCCGATTTGACCTTTAAATCTGCTCTAAGGTTCTAACGAAAAATACCGCACAAGCGCCCAGTTTCGCACAAGCACTCAGTATATACAATTATACATTTCCGAAATTTCATAATTCCGAAAATTATATGTTAAGCGCCCACCCCCTCCAAAGCGCCAGCATCAGCCGTAATATTCACCCCACTGCGGTCGCTACGCGACCGCTAGGGGCAATGACGGGGATACAGTCAACGCCTGATTTTTCGGACTACCTAGGGGCCGCAAAAACGTCCAAAAAATCGGGCAGCCCCCCCCCCCCCCAAAAAAAAAATGAATGTATGCCTTTTACTGCCACCAAGGCCTCAAATCGCCACAGGAACGTCCGAAATAGCACTAAAGGCCTGCCAGTACATTTATTAGGCATATTGGTGCTGTTACAGTGATAGGAGACAGCAGGTGCACGCGTGTATAATTAAGGAATACATACCGTGTCCCATGACAAATTGACAATTGCCCCTTCCCGCTCATGATATGCTTCACCGCAATACTTTGCATATGCTTCAGCTTCGAAGCCATTGGCGAGGATTACAAAGGCGGAGTCGGCGCCATTTTTAACAGCGGCGAATTGTTTCGATGAAAAACATGGCACCGAACAGCAAGACGCTTGGTAGCGAACGTCGAAGTAGCTAGGCTTAGCGTAGCCGCGGTGGTGGCTATGGCTGCCAGCGGATCTGCGTGCGAGAGCGCCGGTTCGAGGCGGCGAGATAATCGAAAAGCGGCTGATGGTGGCTTGGATTAATACCGTTTCGGGCTTGCGGTCATGGTAAAATGTCCGGGAAATCGGACGGCGAAGATTTCTCGCGTCCGAAATTTCAGACGTTCTCATACATTGACTCTATGAGGTACGTGGCGGTGCCGCGAAGGCGTCCGAATTATCGGGCATGTCCGAAAAATCGGGCGTCCGGAAACTGGGTCGTTGGCTGTATTCGCTTCCCCATCATTTACCATTTGAAAATAAACATACTTTCTTTGATTCCATAGCCACCGTAGCCTTGCCTAGAAGGTTTTCGTTGGCCGCCATCTTGGTCTTTACTGCTTCGACTGGACAAGCGCCCATATCCAGATTAACCCAATTTTCAGTGAAAGTGGGGTTGGCGCTTCCGCGGTATTTTACGGTACGTCTTTAGTCAAAACGCGTGATGTGTACAAGCCCAAATTCACGTCGAACATTTTGCGAACGAGTACACCAACAATAAGTCCATTGCAGCCAATTGGCTTAGCGAGTTGAATCAGAAAGAAAGCGCAAAAGACGCGGTAAGGATTAGAACATGCCATATTGTGCGCTGTTCGTTCCTGAATCAGTGATGCACCAACCCGGAACTTAGGAAGCTGTGAACTTCAAGAGGCAGGTCATGACATGCGAGGACGTCGTGTTCGCGATTCCTCCGTTTGTGTGGCTCCATGACCCACTAAGTCCAGAGTTATATGAAGCACTTGCATCAACCTTTGCCACAAGTTTTAATGAGTGCATGTAGAGCGAATACAAAAACTTATGTCGAAATTTTTCTTCTCTCTCGTTTATGGATATCACTGTCAACCGTGAGTTTCCAAGGTTAATCAGTTGACCCATACCTATTAAAGGTGGAACTAGCCGAGATAATTTCGACATTTTGTTGTTTCTTTTTGTCTATTAAACTGGACAGAGGTTCATCCTCGGAGGATGGAGGAGATGTAATCAAGAGTGGCCGAATAAGGCAAGCCTGTCTGCAGCCAAAGTTTCGACAAGAGGACTTGTTTTCGTCAAGGTGAAGACAAGCATCGTACGTCTTACAACATCGTGACACGAAGGGCTTGCTTCTCCTTTAGTACAATTGGATCCCATGTGGCATACTATGATACCTAAATTTTGATAAGGTAAGACTCCTATATGCCAAATACATTAAACCAGTAGGGCTGGCTTTGGATGTGTGCCTCAAGAACCCGAGCTTACGTGAAGCAGATGCGCATAGTGCAGATGCGTTTAGGCCGCGCAAGCGTCATTCGTAATCGTCACTCCCAAATATTTATATTTGCACACTTGGTTTACCACCGCACCATCGATTGGGTAGTAGACGCTGAGTAACTATCTTCCTTGGTTCTCTCTTTTCTTGAATTCCACTATGGCTTCTTTTCTAACTTTTATTTTCATGCCATTTTTAGCAGTACATCGAGTGTACAAAACAATATCACAGTTTTAAAAGCAGACGCGAGATCCGCGGATACAAAGGAGACTGAAAGAACAACACAAACGCCGAATGTCAAGAGAAATGACGCACTGCGACAGAAAGCAAAAAAGAAAGCCCATGACTCTAGTTACGCGTGATCTAGCTATAGTAACGTCCATCCATCGATCATATATGACCAGGTGTTCACTCTCGAAGGAACGTAACGGTGGAAGCATGCCAACTCTTCGCTCAGTAAGGTGTGGCTGTGTTGGTTCTGCGTTATTACGATCAGTCCTCGTCTTATTGTGGGTTTTGTCTCCCGCTCCCCAGCGGTCTCTTCATTGTCGAGTACAGGATGCTGATTTATGACGCACATAATGCCGAAATTACTGACATGACACGCTTACGACATAACTCTTGGGAGTAATCGTCTACGAAATATTCTAAATGTCCCCACTATACGACGACTGAACTCTCCCAGCCGACAGTGCGCGCAACAATAAGCTGTCACGCAGAAGAGTAAGTTTCTGTTTCTTTCACTGTATACCTACTGACAGCTAGCTTTCTGCGATTGTGTGCGCACTGAGAACTAAAAAGGAGTAAATGTCTATAGGGCCTATATGGGCGTGGCGCTCGCAGAAACACTTAGCACACGCCATCATGGTGCTGTAGATATGTTTGTTTGAAAACGTCATCTCAAAAGTCGTTTGCAGCACTGCCTATGGTACGAGGCGTACACAAGTAATACCCTTGCGCAGCGGAATATAGTTCAGGGCGTAAATGTCTGATTAGTGGAGGGATTAGAGTTTTATGTTTGCTTGTTACGTGATCCGTTACAGCGATACGTCACATGTTAGGACCTTTGCGCATGCCCGTCGTATACCGCGAATTACTGTAGCGGTGAGCAGACGAAGTGGTGCGGCTGAACACATCTCGAGGGGCAATCGGTCTTCCTATTGGCTAAGGAGTCCTGCAGCTTCCACAGTGCTACGAATGACTTGTGAGACGGAGTATAGGAGGGAGGCTGGTTATATAGGCCGCCGGCAGGTGCCGTTGAGGTCTGCGCACGGGCCGTCATTTACAAAGTCAGAGAGTTCGTCCACCGAAGAACGACGACCGCCTTGTCGTGTGAAGGTGGGAGCACCCATCAGTCATAGGTGGACGGGCGGATGTCTTGGGGTATCTCTTACAGACGCCTGTATGAGTGTGTCGGCCAGTACCAAACTATAGGTATAGGGCTTGCGATGGACGGGCAGGGGTCAGCGGCGATACATGCCTCCATTTAGGACGTCCTCGCAGAAGTTGTACCGCAATTATAGCTGGGGACAGGCTAGCGTGGGTAGTGAGGCGACGCACAAGAGTCTGTTTCGGTAATTTCTCCAGTATTAGTGGAATCGCGCTTTCTTCTTCATCGGGCCGCTCTACGCAAAGACAAATGTACACTATTTTAGGACGAAAGAAACGTAATTCAGCAGAATGCGATGTTGGACTAGTTGGTTCATGCTCGAAATGTGGTTCTGGCGCTGGAAAACTAAGTCAAAAGAAGAAGGGACAGAAAGAGCCCTTGTCTGTCCCTTCTTTCCAGTTAGTTTTGCTGCGCCAGAACCAGATTTCACGAACGAAACGTACAACCAATTTTTTTTTTTTTTTTACTATGTGGTCATACGAAGCATAATATTAAATCAGGTTCCCGAATTGTGGCGAAAGAAAGAGAAAGGAAGTAAAAAATAAAGAATAAAGACCACAAATATCGAGCAGAACATGGTTTCAGCACGCGTAATGTAAAAGGAAAACGAACACGTATTCAATTCCATTGACCCTTTGCCACTGCGAAAAGAAAGGGCGAGCGAATCGTAACGTTACGGCAACTTGGCATCTATCTTCGATAACGGTCGTCTGCACGGTTGCGCGTTGCCGAGCGGATCCGATTGCACACTATACGCCCGACGACGTTCTGAGGGGCGAGGGAACGGTGAAGCAATCACGAAATGGGTCGAGACCGTCCTTATCACTCTTTCGCGTTGGCGCACTTTTCTCCAAATAGCTGTGCTTGTAATTTTACGTACAGAATGCGGTGGTTTCACGCATGCTATTGATATGCCGCTTGGGGGTTACGTCATCTACGACGTGACTTTTCCTGAACCCCTGTCAGTAATACAGCTTATACCGGGTGTCCCACGTAACTTGAGCCAAACTTTAAAGATATGCAAATGCCACGTAGCTGGACAGAACTAAGGTAATGTTGTTGCCGTACGTCGCTTGGGAACCTTCCGCCGAACTACATAATTAGTCTTAATTAATTATTCAACTTCTCAAATATTATAATTAGTTGAAAAGTGTCAATGAGAAAACTGTAGAGCACCATGAAAACCTCCCGATACAGCTTTATGTTGCTCAATACGTGCTGCATAAAAGTGTCTTTCCGATGTCCTCGCTTTTGTCGGCAATACACGGCTTTGCCATGTTAATGAGCTTTCTGTTATTAATCTTGAGCAAGGCGCTATGACAAGAAGGAGCGGCGCTTATTGACAGTGGCGCTGACGAGAGCGCCGGCAAGCAAGCCCGCTTTGAGTTCCATAGGTGCCCGATATTGCGTACCTCTCGGCCTACTCTAGTATAATTAGACTCTCATGATCCACAAATGTTATAAAGTTGCAATTATAAGACTACCTGACGTTGCTACTTCTCGAGATATCCGGCTGCCTTTCGCTAACGATAAAGAAAGATTCTTCGTGGATAATGTTTACGTTACTTTCTTAGTTCGTTCTTGATTTCGCTTAAAGCATTTATTCCAGGGTAAATACCTGTGGCGTTCTGCTGTCAAGCACGAGGTTGTGAGTTCGATTCCGAGCCGGGGCTACAACATTGTTACGAAGGCGGAATCTAAAGATGTATGTGGTGAAGTGCTCCGAATATAAAATTTATATGTCTCGAGCTGCTCATAATGAACTGCTCTATAAATGATTCACGCCAGAATGTGCCAGGAAAAAAAAAACCGAGACGAATAAACCTCTTCGATAGCGAGACGGCGATCGATGGAGGCGCACCACTAATGAAAGCGGCGTTCGTCTAGTTCAGACTAGACGAGCTGCGGTATAACCCGGAAAAGACGCTCGCGATATCTCCGGACGCACGAGCTCTCACCGGAAGCAGTTCGTCATTCGGTCGCGTGACTGCCATCTGAGCCCCAAAATGATGGAGGACACGAACGCCGCTCGACTTTGGCAACTGCAAGTATAAGAGGAAACAACTTGATCGATGGGAGCGCCGGGGACACGCGCCGCGAAGCAAACCGCAATGCACTGAGCCCACTTCGCGATTTATCGACACGACGAAGGGCGTCAAACACCGGCACGCGCACGCCGCAAACGTTTAACGGCTGACGCCTCCAGTGCACGCTAGTCTGAAAAGTCACACAGCTGGCCGGGGGCTTATCGCACGAAAGGAAAGCTCTTTCGATCACTTCAGCTCTTGGCGTTGCAGTCACCTGATCCTTGCAGCGGGCGCGCGCTCAGCAGGCTCAGTCAGGATTCTATTTGCTACGCAGTTGGTGATGCTTCGTGCTTCTCGATTCCCCTCCAGGCCACATCAGCAGGAAGCTTCCTGGTTAGTACAAGTTGCTGGTTTGGCGATTGCTTTGCCTTCACAAGAGTCTTCCTAATGTTCACTCTACTGAGGACAAGGCATCCTCAAAGGTAGCTTGTCAGCGGCCGTTCACACCGCTTCTAACAAGAGCAGAAGGGTCAAGCTAGACTGGCCCAACGTGATCTTCATAGCCAACGAAATGAAGAATCACATGGTGCATGGCAATAAGGGATATGACGTACGATAAAAAGAATGGAGGGGAATGTACATGGCCGAATCATAGCTGGCCAGCACGCGCTTTTTTAGTCACAGGCACTGATTTAAAAAAGCCCTATTGCGCTTCTTGCAGGCGACTACACTGTACGAACGCTTCTTAAGCCCGGCCCACATGGAGCGAACTTTCACGGCGAACTTCGTGCGGCCCGCACCAGTGCGGCGGAACGCCAGCGTGCCGCCGCTGCGCTGCACCCACATGCGGCGAAAAACAGGCGGCCGCCGCCGCCCCGATTTCAGTGTTGCTAAAAACAGCGTAATTCCATTCCCAGTAAAATTCAGTGAAAAAATAGTTTTGTATGTGCAACTGAACCATATTGGTCGCGCCTGGACGGCTGTGATCAGTCGATCATTGTACGCGATGCGCGCAGCTTTTGTCGCCAAGTTCGCTAGGCTCTTTTGGCTGGCTAGCCGAGTCAAATGCGGTGGCAGGAAGTCGGACGCGACCGTGCCCTCATTGGTCCGCGCTGACAGCCTTCATTCGCCGCTTACGGCGAGCGGTTGACCGCCTGTGAACATATCTAGCCCGCCTTGATCGACGGCGAACAGCCGCCGGCCGCCGGGCGGACGCCGCGCGCGGCCGTTCGCCAGTTTTTCGCAAGGAAATCGCTCCATGTGGGTCGGGCTTAAACTGCTAGCAAACGTACGAGTGTATTCACACTGACTTGTTATTTATTACTTTTCTTAGCTTTTCTTTTTCCCATCTATCTTTTCCTCTTTCCCGTTCCCCAAGTGTAGGGTAGCCGACCGGGCACGTCCTTGGCTAACCTCCAAGTATTAAAACGAAGAGCATCGGAAAAGGCATCTCTACAAATTCGCGGCCCATGTCAACATCATGCACAAAAGCGCTCTATATGAATAATTTACTAGTGCATTTCAAACGCAACCTTATTACCGGTGCCTACTAGCTTCAGCTTTGCACCCGCTAGCTGATCCGCGCAGCACACGTACCTGGCAACGTAGAATTTCCTACAATAACTACTAGAGAGAACTCTGGCTCTGCTATCGTTATGGGAATGATGGGTATAGTACATGGATTTGTCTGATCTTCATGCTCGTGGCTTCAGACGTACGTGTGGCTTCTTTTATTACGCTTTATCTGGGCCTAATTTCGCCTGAATGTCAAAGCAATTTATACTTTTCTTTAATGCAGTAGCTTATAGGACTCCGCAAACACGCATAATCACTGCAAATTGCAGTAGTTCCGCTTGTCTACGCGTCCGTAGCGTATTGGTTTCAATATTGGGCCTTCTGTGCTTGAGGTCTCGTGTTCGAATCCTGCCGTTGGACCATTTTAATAATGTTTATTTAATTACTTACAACGCAATACAATCTTAAAAGTGATCACTTTGCAAAGTCACGAAGCCATTGAAAGCCAGAAGGACGAAGTTTAGGCAAATCCATGTACTACCCATCATGCCCGTGCTGCATGGCTGAACGGCCCTGCTCGCCGCTCCCGTCGACACTGGCGTCAGAGTTCCCTCTAGTGATCATTGTAGGAAACTCTATGCGCGTACGTAGCTGGGACGGAGGCAATATTACCGTTCGGCTATGCTGAAGTGCACTACTAACGCTTCCCATATAGTCCCAAAAGCCTTGAGTTCAGGCGCCGCCGTCTCAGCACGCGCGGCTCGCGGAACGTACTAAAGGTGCCCAACTCGCCTGGCAGGAGGCGCGCTGTGTGCGATACAGCGGTAACGCTCCCGTGCCATCCCGTGAGGCCTGTAAGGAATGTCTGTCATAATGTTTTCTGCTCGTTGGCATGTCGAGCATCACGAAAGTTCCATCGAGCCAGAACGACCCTGCCGGCAATTTTTTCTGTCCCCCCCCCCCCCCCCCCCCCCCCAGCTGTTGTGAGCAACCGGATTCGCCGCGATGGTCGGCATCAATCAGGGCAGCGATAACTCAGCAGTGTAGTGAGACAAGGCTCGTGGTGGGTCCATCTGACAGCACTTAGGAGCTCTGGACCGCGAATGATATGTTGCACTGAATCTACGGTCGCTGTCGCTTTATTTATTTCTTTGTTTAGTGCATCCGAAGCCGAACTAAATTAGATATAGGCAAAAGGTGCTGAATACTCATGCGCGTACGTTGTATATACGCACGTAAAAGACGTTCGTATAGTATAAGAACAGATATTGGCTTACACGAACGCAACAGTATCCTGGGCTTCTGGAGCTTCAACATAATCAGCTGTTCGATCTGTGGTTGAGCTTCTGTTCCCCAATTGACTACGGTGAGGTGTGCCCTGAAGAAGTGGCTTCGCTGCGACATAAAATTATAGCAGTCGTGTTTTTTTTTTTTTGAGCACGAGGTTAGATATATCTGAATTGAATAATCAGTTAACAGTTTAAAATAAAAGTTATGACCTGACTGAGATTACCGAGTCATCACGTATTTCCTCTTTCTGAGAAAATTATGTGGTGTCTGTGGGGCAGTGAAATATCATATTAAGGTGGTAAACACACCTGAACTTGCGTATCGTTAGCAATGAGGTGCTGAAACCCAGACACGATGATCACATTTACTGTAAAAAGCTTTTTTGCTAAAATACGTCGCGAGTCGACGGCACTTGGCTTATACGTAGCGCGGTGCAACTGCAGTTGGTAGAGAGGGGGAGAGAGAAAAAGAAACGGCTAATGCAAGCGGGAGCGCGGGAAAGGGCGCCAATCCGCTAAATGATGGCACTGCAATTTCATCTGCCGCCAGGACACGAACGCTGCTGATCTCCTAAGTGAAATCTGATCATGAAAAACTCGTCGAAGGTAGGCGATGCTTTGGCAGTCAGCCGGCCTTTCCCTGCGCGAGCCAGAGGCCCGAGAACTCGTTTCAGCGCGAACGCGCCAAAATTCGAGACGCGACTACTATTTCGTTGAATCAATTTTCAGCGAGAGAGCATCAGGCAGCACGGGAACGCGTCGCGCCTAAACGTGTCAAAGAAAGCGCGCGATGGCTCCTGGCGAACACTCGATCGCCGTCTGACAGGGGGAAGTGGAGTGAAAAGTTTTGTGACAGTTGCACGCACGCGCAAGTTTTAGCACCGGAGTGTGTGAAGGTTCTAAAGGGGCCGAGGGATCTCAATATTACAGCAAGCGCAAGCTGGGCGTAATTTGAGCGCCTGCTACGCGACCATCTCTCGTCTTGTCACCATATTTCTTTTAGAGGGCCCTTTTAGAGGGCCCGAACTTGTTCCGTGTACCTGCCAACGTATTCGGGTTTTTCTCCGACATACACCATCAGCACACCTATTCACTTGCGCCGCCTCCAATGTCGGGGAAGCACCCTGCCACATGATTACATATTTATAACGAGTTTTCTCGACTTGTGCCCGTGATCAGAGAGAGAGAGAGAGCGAGTAAAAGGAAGAGGCAGGCCCCGTCATCGCTGCCTTGGCTAAAAGGTTGGCCCATTACTAAATCTGTTGGCGGGCATCATTTCTCCAGCGCTCGTATCCCCGCAGTCAAAACAGAGAAGTGGGGGCCTTCTCCCTGTGCCGATGAATAGAGCAACTAGAGCGCAATCTCCGGAGGCCAGAATCAATAGAGCCCCCCCCCCCCCCCCCCCCCCCTCTGACGTTGTTCTCTTTCTCTTCTCATAAACGTCCATCACGGGGCCTTTTCCTGTTCTTCCCCGCCGACGGCGTTTGCCCGCACCTTTTGACGGGCTTGCCCACCGTCCCGCCAGGTCCCGTTGCGAAATGGCCCGGGCGCGTGCCTTAAATCCTTGATGGATGCAGGTGAGCGGCGCGAGCGGCTCGGCCTGAGATGAGTGGTAAATTGCGTCCCCCTGGGGCGGCCGGCCGCGCGCGCTGGGCGCTGACCCAGATGCGGCCGCCTCTGGCATTCCCGGAGAGCTATTTTTAGCCGGCGCTGCTCCCCCTCCTCTTTCCCCCGGAGAGAAACGACCACGGCGGAGGCGGCACGTGGGGACCATGGCGGACGGGCCATCGATTGGCATCCCGGCCGACGCCAGCGCCGCCGACGGCAGGGCGCTCTCTTCCGGGATGCCCGCGGGAGGAGGCGCGGGACACGCATCCCCCTTCCTGCTCCCGCGTTCGACTCCCTCCGCACGCGCCGCACCAGCTGGAGGAAGGAAGTCGCGTGCCGCGGGCTTAACTATCAGAGAACCCCGCTAAACCGCTACTCGCAGTAGCAGGGAGAGAGCGATGGAGTGACGGAGCGGCTGTCGGAAGCAATTGGAAAGCCTTTCTTCGAAATCAAACCAAAGATAAAGAACGAGATTAGATCCGTCTTCGTCGAGGAAGCGATCGGCGACCAAACAGGAAACAATGTCGTGGCAGAGGGACGTTTCATTCATCGGGAGATGGTTGCAGCTTAGGTAATTTTTTTTTTCGGCCACTACTGCTTCCAGACGAAAAAGAGCGACTGCGAGTCAAGTGCGGCTCCGCGCCTAGGTTTAAGAGCTGAGGACGTATTACGCGCGCACGCGGTTTAGAGAAAGCCAGGCGGTCGTCAACGGCAGGGGAAGCGAAAATACTATTCCGCCGTAGGAGTTCGCGATACGGAATCGTAAATCTCGAAGCGGGGAAGGCCGGTGTCCACAGCTCGGAGCTGTACGCTGCCGTTCAGCTGCGAGCGAGCGGTCGTTTCCGGCCCGCGCTGCCCTCGCGCTCGCTGCAGGGCGGGGTCGCGCCTGAAGCGGGAGTATCGCCCTCGTCGTCGTGCGTGGCGGGCAACGATGGCCAATAACAGTAAAACGCTTTCGTAAAGCAGCAGAGAAAATTGGGCGAATATGGCGCTCCCCCGCTTGGGCCATCCCCAGAATAAACTAGGCTGCGCTTTTATCAACGGGACATGTCAGGTCGGGGGTCGCGCTCGATCGTTCCTGCTGCCTCCCTTTCCTCCTTTCTTGTGTTCTCTCTCCGTTTCCCGCCTCTCCCCCTCTCCCACTTTTCCCTTTTTCAGCCCCGCAACGACAGGTGTAGTAAAGGCACCAACGAAAACGGTCCTGTCTGCAGTTTCATCACCACTAGCGTTGTGGACACCCCATCGCTATTTACACCCTCGAATGACAGTGACGGGTACACAATACTGAACGTTTAACAGACTCATTCATCGCTAAAGGGCTCATTAAATGGCGAACGCGTGCTTACATGTCTCATACTTGCTGTCACGGATGTCAGTCACATCCCTCCCTAAATGTTTCGCGCCCCCCCCCCCCCCTCCTTAGAAGAAAACGATGAAAAAGAATACACGTTAACACCAAAAGCCTGCAGTACGCCTCGCGCATACTTATTTTTTAGAATTAAGCCATATACTCCACACTGCAATTTACACCGACTTGGTCCGAGTTTATCAGCGATCGAATAAGAATCAAACGAGTCACAAGTGAAAACGTGGGAGATCTTGCAGAGGACCGACTTTATTGCTGTCTACCCGTTCCTGATGTAGACAATAGAAAAACGGGGGTAACCAAACGCATCAATTTTGTGATAATGGTTCACCGCGTAGGAGGTGAACCATCCACTTGAAATGTGAGATAAAAAGTTCCCTTTATATACCATGACGACGTAAATAAAAGGGGGGGAGGGGGGAATGTTATAATGCTGGCAGTTAAGTTCCTGGAAGGGCCTCAAAGGCACTCTGCGTTCTTTTTTTCTTTTTCCTTTCTCTCTCCGCGGCGCCCGCATGAATTTCACCCCAGGGAGTCCTCTGTGGAAGAACAAGCGGCACGCCGACCCGACGAGGTCACCGCCACTCAGCTGCCGCCGCAGTGCCAGCCGAACGAGCACTCGCCTGAGCTCGATCAGTGGTAACGCGTTCACGGCTGGACCACGCAGCTCAAACGTACTGCAAAGAAGCCGACAGGGATCGGTGGTGCCCGAGAGGGTGGACAGAAGTCACTTTTTAGCGTCGCGGTATTTTCAGCGCGGCACTTGGATAATGTTACAATGTTTCATGCCCTTTTCTTTTTTTACGTTTTTTTTTTTGACGGCGTGAGACGTTAATGTTTCATCCACGTTAAATGAAAAGCAACGACTTGACCGGTTTTTCTTTTTTCCCTCTTCTTTTTTTCTTTCGGGAGTAAACCCCTAAGGACCGTACTAACGATTGATGTAGTCCGTGATCCTCTCTTAACTGTTAACCCGCCCATCTCCTATCGATTATTTTAATCAATCAAGACTTGCGCTGCATGCTGTTTTTTGTTTTTGTTTTTTTCCCCGTTAGACAACGATTCTGGTGTGTTTTAAACTTTACTGAAAGGCCTTAAGCCGCCGCCTCGGAAATAAAGCCCTAGCTTACGCCCTAATGCCTGCGAGGGGGCTCATTATCATGCCGGGCAGAGGTTTCATGCTCCTCGTCTTCGTTCGGCAAACACCATGCAGAACAAAATCTACCCGCGCGGCGGGACAGTGTAAGCTCCCGCACATTAGTGCCCGCGCGCCGCCTCTGCCGACCTTAAACGCGCTCCCTGACAGCCGGTCACGACCGTCAACCCATGGTACTGTTTCCTTTTCTTCGTTTTTTTTTCTTTTCTAACTTTAGAATGAAGGCAGATTTAGGTTGCACGACGTGCCGCATACAATAGGAACCGAAGCTCTCATCTTAATCCACTTTAAATTGTTGCGAACTTGGCGCTGCCTTTGTTTTCCTGCGTACAGCACTAAAAAATGAGCGCGGGAATCGAGGCCGACAAATGTCCGCTTCCTGTCTTCAGCGTTTTTCTGTGCATTGAGAGTGCGTCTGTGTAATTAACTCTTGATTAAAAAATGTGCTGAAACCAGCAGAAATGGCCAAGCCTATAAAGCAGCGACATTAATGTCTATAGCATGCGGAGAACATTTCATGGTGCCTATAATGCAAGGCAAAGGATTTGGACATAAAGCTTTAACGCCCCACACAAACTATCGCGTGCACTGCTTCAGCGCCTCATCTGAATATTTTATGCTTGGGCTGTGCTTGAGCGAGTAACGACAGCAATGTACATTTAAAAAATGCGGTATTTCTGGAAACTTTCCGCGTCCATTGCTGCTGTAATATGCCCAGTCACGACCACGCAGCCAGATATATATTTTTTAGGCTCAACATGATAACTAAAATTGTCTCAGTGCTTTTTTTTTTTTACCTGGGTACACACAGGTAGCCGGAGGCAGCTTCTATAGCCAACAGCAGCTCCTATATTTGAAGCAATCTTATACACAGCCAACGGCTTGCGTTTCCTCTTTGTCTTCTCTGTTCCCTTGCTCGTAGCAAAATTATTATGGGACGGTATAGTGTAACAATGCCTTTCGTTAGATTCTATTCGTTTTTTATCATCCGCCGCTCACGACCGGCCTATTCTGATGATAACTTGGGAAGAGCCCGCTCGGACATCTAAAGAAGCGCGATAAGGAATACCGTTGGAACAGAGTAGTTAAATTATCCGGATCATGGTTTCTGTAATTAATCAGGAAAGTAATTCGGTCTGTCAGTAAGAAGTTGACAGCGCATCTTGCTGATAAGCAAGATGCGTTAAAACAGAAACGACAATGTGCTTCTGTCCAACGCACGAGAGTGGGTCAAAAATGAAAAATCTCGCAGAGCTTTTGATCAGTTTTAATCTTTAGCTCGTGTGTATTGCAGTGCTGCGTCCTTTTGTTATGTTTATTTATTTCTCCAAGGTTAATTTCTGATGTTTCTTGTCTTTTGGTATTTAGGGCGCAGCTCTTAGGCGCCCGTTCCTGCGGCGAGCGTCGGCGTCCTACCTCGTAACCGAGCAGACGAGCACAGCGAAAGATGAGAGCGAACGCGGAGCGCAGCGGGGTATGAAAACAGCGCGGAGAGCGAAGAGAGCACGAGGAGGAGGGTGCAGCGGAACCATGAGGCGGAAAGCGGAGGGGGAGGGTATGGCGAAAGCGTGAGAAGTGTAGCGCCGCGCACGAGCGCGTTTGCGGCGACGATGGCCACGAGATGGTGCCAGAGTAGCGCCCGTCGTCTGTATGGAAACAAAGCGCTGCATGAGCGAAGGTTCTCTGCGGCGGCTGCTGTGAATCGTGCCCACGCGTCACCCACGCGCTTCCTCCCGCGATCTCCCCATTAGCGAGCCCGTCGCGCCACACGCCGCTCCGTTTGCAACGTGCCGCACGAGACAGATTGTCCGCGCAAGCCAATATATTGCGAAATGAAAACACGTATACAGCTGCGCTCAAATTTCGCTTTAGGGAGTATCGTAATCGTCGGCGAACTTTTTTGTAAACTATACACCCTAAAAAAATCCCTGTGTGGTTTATGTTGTCCCCAAACAGCAATGGTTATCTGTCTTGATAACGCTTACTTTCTTCAAAATACTGCGTCCGATACTTTCCCGTCAAGTACGCTATATTAAATGAAAAAAAAAAAAAAAAACTCGTGCAAGATATATTACGATCATAGTTTGGGGAAAAGATAAACCATATAGGCCGGTATTTTGTAGCGATGCCTTATGACTTATTCTATACTAGTCTTATCATCCAACGCTCACGGCCGGCTGATCCCATTGATAACGCGAGCGGACCGTCGCTTTGACCACTGACAAAGCGCGATAAGCGCGAAAACGCATTAGCACCAGAAAGGCATCGCTATAAATACCGGCCCTATAGGGTGCAAACTTTTCTTAGAGTATACTGTAGAATCTTCAGGCATCATCCAATTAAGCGTGCTGCATTCTAGGCGAGGTGTTGTCCGCACTCGCTACACGGACGGGTGCAAGAGAGGGTGCAGCGGAAAGCTTTACTTTGGAGCATTTTATGTGCGTTTCTGGGTGCACCTCAAGAGACTTGAAGCTGAATTCACAAATCTTTTCGTTTCTAAGTAATCTTTGTCATTGGCCGGCCGCCTTCGCTAATAATATGCATAGCATTATGATTCGTTGTAAATTTATCTTATGAAGAATTCTAACATAAGTCCCTTTTTTTTGTGTGAATACGGGCCGTGGTTTCGTATTTCCGACGGAGTTCGTAAGCTTGATTGCATCGTAAGAACAGCCGTCTTAATAGGTGGCTCGCCAATGACATACAGTTTTTACGAATGAAAAGTCTTGCGAATCGCACACTGGTTCCCGGCACCACCACCACAAAAAAAAAAAAAAAAAGTAAAAGAGAACGAGAAAAGGTTCCTCTTTTCTTGGCAAAGGGCCAGAGGCTCTACGCTGCACCATCACAATCAGTATGCGGTATCAGCCATTGCGGTGGCGTGCCGCACTATTAAAAGCATTTCTACAACAGGATCAGGTCGCGGCATCTCTTAGCAAGGGGCGGCTGTGGGCGCACAGCGAAGCTCTTGCCTCGTTGGCCAAGTTTTCGCTCAGCGTAAGAAGCGTTGCTGCCAGACTCGTCAAAGAGCAGCAGCTCACGCGCGTTTCCCGCATGCAGCCAAGCGCCAGTGGACGCTCGCGGGGATCAATAGAGTTGTTCCAGCGTCCAGCAGCGCAGTGTGTGCCGCGCGGCCATGGCGTGCCGCCAGCCTGTTCCGTGGTGAGCACAAGCAATGGCGCTTCTCCCTTTCCTCTCCAAGCGCAGAGCGGCCGGCCGAGCGGCGCCCGACCGCGCCCAGGCGGCCGCGCACGTCCGACCGCTCCCCCCGATTGCGCGCTGCATTCCGCCGCGCTGCTCCATTTGCTGGTGGCGCCGTGCCAGCGGCGATTCGCCAACGATGCTCCGGATCGCACGCTGCTCAGCGAATGGCCCGCGTTCGCCGGCCTCGGCGTGCGTGCGCCGAACGATGCTCGCGCCGTTCGAGCACGTATTTACATTCCAAACTGTCGCGCTCGGACTTTTACCGTGCGTCGGGGCTCAGTGTTTATGCTACGGCTCCGTGCACGACATGCGACGAGCATTCGTTCCTCTCGCTCGGAGTTTTCTCCCTGTTTTTTTTTTTTTTTTTCCCCTTTCCAGTAGTTGGGATGCAGCTCAAAGTTCTTCGCTGTTTGAGCGCGCTGCTGGGCGCAAAAGTGAGCCGTGCGCAGCGTAACCACAAACAGGCACGGAACGCGACGCGGGGCCGCTGACAAACAGTCCAACCGCCGGAAGCGATGTCGCGAACGACGAGGGTCGAAAAGGCCGTTATTGTTGCCGGAACGGCGGCGGTGGGTCGACGCTTCGGTTTATAGGGTATCTATATAACTGCGCGATGTAGGATGCATTTTTCTTACGCGGTGCCAGCGTAGGTGCGCGCCCCGCTCCCCCATCGTTTTCAGGCTCTGATCACGGTATATAGCAGCTCTCGGACGTTAAACGTCGCTTGTTCCGTGTCTGTCGTACTGGGTGTATGGGGAATCCATGGACTCTGCAGACTAAAGATCTCGCGCTGAACGCCTTACTCAACGTGCGAACTTCTTTCTGGTTTATATTATTACATATGGTAACGATTTTGCGTAGCTCTGCAGACGTAACGGTCATCAGCTTCCAATCATTCAATCAATCAATCAATCAATCAAAAGGGAAACTTTTTATTGGATTAGGAAATGTTAGTACAGACATATTTGGACCTTTATTTCGAGCTTCAATCAATATCTGAGAGAACACGCCTCAAGCGTCCCATTCTGCCCTCCTTTCCTCTTTTTGCAGTGAGATGCGTGCGCGCGCCTCTCGGAAGGTCAGTTTTTTTATTTTCAGTGCCGTTTTGTGTCACCAAATTGGATCGCTCGTATTTTGCTTCTCCTGTTTGATCATTTAAGCAGTGCGTGGCTTCTTCTCGGACTGCGTTCACTTATACGTCGAGTAAACCACGAGAACCGCTGCTTGTTGAGTACATAAAAGTGATTTTTGTACTGCCTTAGAAAAAAGGTTCGGAATCTTGCGTCGACTGCACGTAGCCGTTCACTTGTGAGGACGATTCGTTATGGGCGTACACTAGCGCGCTGTCCCATTACGATAACCCAACTATGTGCTTTCATAGAGAGAGAGAGAGACAGAAAGTAAGAGTTTAATAGCAGCTGAAGATGCCAGCTCTCCTATACATGCAGGGCTTACTCCTTCATATGAACCCCGCTATGCGCTTCGGCTTACGGTGATGAGTTGCTTCACATTTTGAATTTAAGACGTTCTCTACCTATCATTGCTGCTTATTTGATAGCGAATGTAGCATTGAGAAATTTTGAGTTGTTCGCCGCGTGAAGGCAGGTTTTATGCTCAGGTTTTGTGCCGTCGCCTTACATCGGAGGAAAGGAAAAGTGAAGTCAAGCGAGGAAGGAAGCAGACGTGCCCGGCGTGCATCACCGAAGATCGTTCTCGTATACTTCTCGCTCGAAAATTCAGGAATTTAGCATCGGTTTAGCCTCACAAAAATGACAGCGTCAGCATGCATATAGCTGTTTCGAATGCGACTTGCTTCCATGCAGTGCGACGCAGTGCGTGCGACGACGATGCCGCGAGAGGAAGAGGACGCCGAGTGAGCGTGCTCGCCCGTCTTCCGTGGGCTTTGAAAGGTCCATTAGCCACCGGCGCAAGAAACGCGCATTCGTACGCTCCAATGCAGCACACGAGATGCTCGCTGTTGGAGTGTTTTGTTCCGCAAAAAGCGTCACAAAAAAGGGAGGGGGGGGGGAGGGGGGGGGGGGCTGCAGGCACTGCCAGCAGACTCCTCATGAAACCAAGTAGCAAGCAGTACGTCGGCAGGTGGTCTTTATTTATTTCGCCGCGCTGCGGTCGCAATTCTGTGCCTGCACTCTTGCCAGGAGCCGAGTTCAAAAACGCACTTTCTGAATGTTCACCGCAACGATAATTTTCTATGAAACTCGTATCTCCACATTTTCTCCTTTTTGTCCTTGTAATTTTTTCTCGTGCTTTTTTGAAATCATTCGTTCTCGCTATCTCTCCCTTTCTAGGGCTTAGGGTTGGGTTTGCAGTGGCGGTGTAATCACGTTGTCGAAGGTCTATGACTATCAAACACAACGAGCTGATCTTACATGCGTATTTTATTGACCCTTATAAAGCTGTTGCAAAAACTTGCCGATTGTAATGAATACTGCGAATGTTTGCAAAGCCAAGACACTCAACCGTCGTTTTCAAGTTCCGATCAAATGCGGCGTTTCAAGCGGCTGAGTCCGGGTGGTGATGACCGAGCTACCCACATACGCAATCACATCTGAGAGGCGCAAACATGAACTGCTCGGAACGGGGGTTATTTTACAGCAAGTGCTGTCGAAACAACCTATTTATGGGGAAGGGGGTGACGAAGCGCAACCATAAAGCGCTGGTTACCGCTTCTTTCTGGCTACGCAAAGATTCGGTCGGGTTCACAGCTGAATGCATGGGCGGATTGCGCTTACAGCACGCGCTTGGAGGCCTTCATTCTCAAACGTCACTTCCTCTTTCGTGCCATACAAGTGGGTACGGTGAATTCACCACTACCGACAAAATTTAACGTCCTGGCTGCTAGAACTTTACGAAGTAAAATTATGCTTGTAAGTAATATAATGGCTAAAAAAGCTTTTCATAGGATGTCTGAGCATACGTGGGTCTAGCAATGAAGAGAAAACGCCATGTCACGAATGAAAGCAATGTCAATTAACGCTGCGAGGTTTCAAACACTAAAGTCCGGCATCGGGCTTTTTGAATTCGCACAAGGTTGAATTCGCCTCGTGCCAAAGACCAAGTAGTATCATAAACCGCGCTTCCGTTTTAACCCACAGGATTCGCACGAAGGACTGATCAGCTGGCAAACTTTATTCGCGAACCGCGTGTCACGTGATCATGAATTTCTCAGCTTGTCAACCGGTGGCGCGGCTAGGCCGATGCCACTCGCTGTCTACGTAAAACAATTTCTAAATTGGAAATATGTGGTACTTGGGACAAGCACTGGAAATTTAGAAATACGCCGTAACAGGCTCGAATTACTTTATCATACCATAATTAGCATATTGTCGGTGACTGAGTAGGCAGTCGGCACAACGCCTGAGTTCCTTGACTTCCGATTTTTGGCACACAGGACCGCTCCGGACAGGATTATTTGAATCTAAATATTTCACAACCACAGGATATCCAGAACGACTTATAAGCACGGTAGGTGACCTGCAGGAGCTTCCCTCCCTGATGAGTGTCAGAGAAGCCAGGCGGTAAAAGCCGTGTGCCAGGCGCTCTCAACAACGTTAGTGGCGCTCGAGAAGCTCGTCGCCAATAAATCGATAATTAGGTGAAATTTCTCCGGAGAGTGCTCCAACAATATTGACGGCAGTCAGTGTTGCCAACCGCTGATGCCGAGTAATGTAAAAACGCCAAAATATTTTAGATTAAGAAAAAAGTTTGCTACACATTATTCCTATGATAATAACATGATTGACAAACATTAGAGTACACGGCGAGAACATTGGTGCACCGCGTGAGTTCGCTTGTTCCTCAAAGTGACTATAGAAGTGTTCAATAACGCTGTATATCTAGATTATGATTGCTTCAATGATTGAATAAACTTAAAAACAAACTTGACAAACTTGAAAAACGTGGTGAGCTTAGAAATGCTATCACAATGCCCTTTTTTTTAAAGCATCACAATCAATCAATATTAAGCGCGTCCACCCCCCCCCCCCTTTCTTCCCAACCAACCAACACTGCCCTGTTTCTCTCTCTCTTTTTTTTTTTCAGGACCACAAGTACAGCTTAATAAACTTCATAAACTCAGTACATCTTAATAAACCTGTACTGTTCTACAGAATGCAGGAAGGGGGCTTAAAGATCCCTATCTTCTGAAACGACACTTATAAAGGCTGGAAGGTCCTATGTTTAGGGATAAATTCCTAAGGTTAAAATCACTGCCGCCAGTGCCGATTCAATCAGTTTCTCGCGCTCAATGGTACCGCCGGTGGCGCCAACCATTGGCTGCGGGGCACACTAATCGGTCTGCTCCCAACGGCTCTTTCCCTTGCATCCCGCACCTCTCGGAAGCGCGGGATGCGGTGGCGCGCGGACATCGGCGCCAAGAAACCCTGCAAGGAGGGTTGCCCGTTGAGACACGCTTTCTTCCCTTTCTTTTTTTATTTGCTAACTGCGCAAATGAAAGTGGCATAGCCAGCTCCTGCGAAGAACTACGCTGCCGGGGACAGACAAGAAAAGGTGGGCTTGCTAGCTCAGGCGACGAGCGATTCTAGGAGCGTATACAGGCTTCGTCCAATGGCCGCGGCTCACTGAGACTGCGGTCAAGTCTAGCCCCTAACCGTCTGCTGGGATGAGTAACAGAGCACAGAACAGAACAAACGGTAGGAATGGATGCACCGGTTCGTCCTTTCCTTCCGTTTATCCTGTCCCATGCATGCGCTTTTGTTGTATTCAGCTACTGCATGTACCAACTTTCCCATGTACCAACTCTGCCTGCTGGGAGTCCTATTGCATCGCCAGCTCTCCCAAGCTATGGAGGATAAGAGCATCTTTCTGTATCTCAGTCATTTTGGAGGCCTACTGATGGCAACAGCGATCAAAATAAGATTTCGTCACACTTTGAATGTGCCGTGTACCTTACAAGCGATAAGCTCCAGCAGCTTGATCTTTTTCAAGTTTCCCTATGTGCACACTAGTGCAGTTCTTGAAGTGCACCGGCCTGAGTGACTGTTTATAGTCCTCGTGCGTATCTTCTTTCGTGCACGAAGTGCTCACTCTCTCCTTCATTTGCCCTTCTATTTCCCCTTACTCTTAATTCCAGTGTACGGTAGCGAACGGGACGCCCGTCTGGTTGACCTTCCTGCCCTTTCCTATTCTTTCTTTATCTCACTCACTGACCTATTATTATTTCGAAAAATAGAATAGAATTAAAAAATCCGAGGGCCTGATTTTCTTTTTTACAATGCCATACGAAGTAACATACAATCAAACCGGAGAAAGTATAGAGGAAGTTACATGTTATGTTTAACTGAAATGTAGAAATAATCCGTTCAAGGGATATGAAAGTGGACGAACAGATAACTTGCCGCAGGTGAGGACCCAACCCACATTCTCTGCATCGCGCGTGCGGTACTTTACAAATTAATTGGTAATTATAATTTCCAGAAGGTCGATGTGATACAAGCTTCAAGTGGATTTGAAGCCCACAAAGCTTTCCTAAAGTTATTTTCAGCTATAGGGGGTCGACAGTCGTCTGAGGCGCTCACGCCCTGTCTGCAATGTGATGTGTTGCGCTGTGCCACCCTCGTCTCTTTCCCATCTTTCTTCTTTGCTCCCATTCAAGCTAGCGGGCAAGGTCTCCCTTCCAGTGGGCATTCGCTAGCCTGCTTTTATTTCCATTCGTGTGGTGTTCATGTTTCCGCGAATGATAACAATAGCAGGCGACATCCCTTATATGTGAAGATAGACGAGGGACGGTGCTTTCCGCGTCTCGCACAATATCAGTCGGCTGCGCAGCCTGTGTAGAGGAACGATGTGGATTAAACGATGATGACAGATGGGAGAGCGCGTAGGAGCCCTGACGCGAACAGCTATCGTGCACTGCGGTGTTGCGCAACGCGCGCTCCCGCCGAGTGGACCAAAGTGGCGTAAGGCGAGAATGTCGAGGGGGGGAGGGGGAGAGAAATTCGGCTGGCGGCGTTCGCCCCTTCGCGCGCAATTCGGCGGCTAAGGGAGAGTCAAGGAGGAGGAGGAGAGCGCTCATACTGGAGCACGAAATGCGGAGACCAGCCAATGACGGCACGAGTGAAGGAAAGGGAGAAGCGGATCGAGCTGAGGTTTGGGAGCGAAAGCGTATGGAGACGATGATGCCGGCAGGCCAAGATTGTCAACTGCACAACGAAACAAGGCGTAACTACACCTCCTATACAGACAACTGGGCCCGCGCGCTTTGTGCCCTAGCGTCACACGGAAAGAACGACAGACCGTACATTTCAATGGAGTACGATGGCAACGCTGCGCGCTCACATATTTCAACTTTTCTTATTATAACGAAATGGTTTTCAACGAGTTTCTTGCCTTCGCGCGTGATCTCGCGCCTCAGATCGAGCAAGCTTTCAGTTATCTACGATGCCTTGGATGGAATCGTAAGGTTCGTGCTCAACCCGTTGCTTGCAGTTCGGTCGAACGGTAGTGCGAAGGAGAATAGAAGTTCTCTATAAAGTCTGTCGAGCAGGCAAAGGTGACATTGACGGCAAGAACACAAAAGCTGCCAAACGGGCTAAAATTGTTTACACGGGTTGCAAGGAACTTCATATTTGCCGGCGATGCGGAAGTGAATCCAAGCGCAGAAAAAGAATCATATGCCTAGAAAGAAATGAGCTCCGAAAGGAAGGGAAATCACAAAGAATAGAATAAATTATAACCTAGCTCTGGGCGACATCCGAATGCGAGAAAATGTGCTAACTGGAAACCCAGACGTTTGTTACTGACATTTAGGAAATATGCCGCACAAGCAATTTTTCGGCAGTGTAACCTCAATACCCTTTCGAATATATCGCACTCGGTAAGTCTAAAGAAGTTAAGTGCCTTATGTGGCCGTTGGTCTTCTTAATTATTTCGTGTCCAGCAACTAGCAAGCAGTCAAAAACATAACATGCATACAGCTAGTAGCATTTCTGGGATTTATCAACAAATGTCAACTTCGGTGCATAAGCGCATTAGCGTTCTTGAATAGGTATATCAGATATGCTAAATGAAATCTACAAAGCTCAGAAACGCTATCATAAATATAAACTGTTTTCAACATAGGAAGGAAGGAAGGAAGGAAGGAAGGAAGGAAGGAAGGAAGGAAGGAAGGAAGGAAGGAAGGAAGGAATAGGCGGAAAGACGGGGAGGTTAGCCAGTTCTCAGACCGGCTGGCTACCCTGTGCAGGGGAAAGGGAGCAAGGGGAATAAAAGATAATAGAACAGAGATGTAAAAAAAAGTGTAAAGAAGAAAAAAAAAAGGGGGGGGGGGAGAATACGGCACTGCTTAAAGTCTGTCTCTGAGACCAGTTCTCCGCAAGAAGCGCAACAACGCTTTCAAAGCCTTCTGTGCTGAGGGCAGTATCGGACAGTGTGCCCCGACCTCTGAGAAAGGGCGTTTATCAAGTCCATCTAACACTCTAGAAAGTTCTTTCCTGGGCGCACTGAAACGGGGACACTCACCGAGAAGGTGGGCGATTGTTTCCTCGCAGCTACAGTTGTCGCATGTAGGACTGTTGGCCATTCCGATCCGAAATGAGTAGGCATTTGTGAAGGCCACGCCAAGCCACAAGCGGCACAGAAGCGTCTCCTCAGCTCTAGGACTCACTTCAGAGGTCAAGTCCAGGCGCCTGTTACTCGTTCGCATTTAAACAGGTTGAACATTCTTTTTTTGCCTAACTTAAAGTTATGTCCAGTACATATTGAATATTACCGCCGTATCAGTTTCAATTATGCTGGAGTAACACACTTTCTGTCTCGTGTGACGCTGTCCTTGCCACGTCTTGCAGTGCACTCAGTCTGTTATTTATAAGTCGTGCAGCACAAAACTGAAACACTGAGTCGATATTTTCTTGTTTTATATTTTTCATTTGCACACTCTGAAAGGAGTGTCTCGCATAAGCGTTCACTATCCATGATATCCACTATCCATGTTTTGCCATGTTCTTTCCAGCTGCAGTTTCACGCGTTACGGTGACTTCGCACTCTGGTAGCTCAATGGTTATGGCGTTGCGATGCTAAGCACGAGGTCGCCGGTTCGATCTAAGCCGCGGGCGTCCGCATTCCGATGGGGGCCGAATGCAGAAGCGCTCGTTTAGCGTGCACTGGGTGCACGTTAAAGAGACCCAGGCAGTCAAAATTAATCCCGAGTCCTCCGCTACAACGTGCCTCATAATGAGATCGTGGTTTCGGCACGTAAAATCCCAGAATTTAATTACCTTCGCACTCTCGTTTTATACAATGCCTGTGCGAAATTAGTGATAAGCTTCGCTCTCGTCACTTGTTTCGCTTTTGCTGAACACCAAGAGGTTGTTCTCTTCGGTGCTCCAAAGTTCTACTACCAAATGTTACTGCTTATCACCTTTGTCAAAATTTGGTGCGATCAGTTAGTCAGCTAGAGAAAATGAGTAGCTAGCGAGCAATTGAGCGAATTTTTCTATATAGACTGGGTGACCTCTACACACGCATTCTAAGAAAGCAACTTAAGATTTTCGTGTCTGCGTAAACCTGCTAAGCGCAAGTCAAAAGTTATTCATCCCAGTCACACAAGTTATGGCTTTGATTTTACTTCTTATTCATGGGAACAGTTGAAACTTTAAAAGCTTGAAAGAAAGTTAGAAAGTTCAAGAAAACAACCAATATGAAACGGAACTGCATTGTCTCGATTCTTGTTTACCCCTTCGCGTTAAACATTGCGCGCGTGACACGCTCTCACATATAGGGGGCGCGCTGAAACATCCGGCCACGGCAACGCGGTTTCCATTTCCTGCGTTGAAATGAGTTTCGCTCCAAACGCGGAAAAGTGAAACAGGCATTGGTCGGCACTTTTTCACTTCATACACGCTTTTTACTCCGGTACGGCAGCCTGCGCTCGTTGTGTATTCGGTGGGTTGCCGCTTTGTACATATACTAGCCGCCGTTTCCCAAAAGGCGGCAAGGATCAATGAATCATCAGCAGAAAGAAGTCACGAAAGACACTAGAGAAACTACAGAAGAGCAGAGGGAAGACAGATAAGGAAATGCTATGGAAGCCTGGCATAGGAGCTGCAGTTACGGTATACTGTTTAGCACATAGGCACGAGGCAGCGTCGGATTGTCTGCCAAATTGCACAGACACCGCACGCTCCAAGTGTCCATTTCTCACCTCTGTGTTCGACAAATGGAAACAGCGTTTGTGCAGCATATCAACTCGGGAGTGACAGCGCCGGTGCACAGCCTTTTTTTTTTTTTTGTTTTTTGTAACAGCACGCACGAGTTCAAATTGGTGTCGAGGCCGACACCAATTTGCGCGCAAATCGCTCGAATGGCATCTCTGATGCACCAAGCATCACCACAAGGAAATGTAACGTGGGTGTTAGCGTTGAATCCACCTTGGGATGCACCAACTGCCGTGCGCAAGTTTTGTCACTGTAATAATATACATAATACTAATTTATATATTAACCGGAAATTAAAGCTAAGGGACTTGCACTCACGCCTGCTTATAAACCTCTGTACAAAATTTCAAGCAAAAAATAATTTATTCGCCTCTATTACGTTTTTCTCGTTTCGTAACCAAGAACGTCCAACCTCCTTCCATATGTTAATGTACGTCACGTCGCATTCTGCGTGACGCGTCCATTCCTGATACGGCGTCATTTCCCCATGCATATACTTTAGCTTTAATCAGCGTGAACCAAGGCAAGATTTTTTCTTTCTTTCTCAAAGCGACGAAGCCGAGTGCGTAAATATCAAGCAGAGAAGTGCTAGAGTAACTTTATGCCACCCTATCAAATTAGGACGTCATAAACGAGAGGTAGAGCGAAAACAGTAGAGCGATTTCCTCGTTCACAAACTCTGAACTTTGCTGGAAAGCAATTGCTCGACGACACCTACGGCTGGTATCGCTTTCCAAAATCGGACGTCGAGCTTTTCCACTCATTTCTTCATCGTGTAAAGCTGAGTTGAGAAATACGCCATAAGATCAGTACACAGCAACAGCTTACCGCTCCTTCTAACGCCAATGAAACAGCAAGATGGTACCGTGACGTCAGTACTTCAGATTGTGAGTCATGACACGCCTTTATTTAACAAAAACAGGCAGTCGATGTCCTGAGAACATAGTATATATCGTTGCCCTATGCACTATAACATAATTTCACTCTATGACCGTCTACGGAGCACACGATCCTAAAGCATTGTTCCTGGCTTGAAGAGCAAAAAGAATGTGCCTTTCCGCCTTATTGCAATGTGATAATTTGTATGGTTCAAATTGTTTCTGTGACTGGCCCGATATATCATGTGCATTGCGCTTTAACCACGTGACGTATGTTAACGCGATAGCGTTAAGGGCTCCATGTCGCAGAAAATCCGGCGTCGGCGATGGATGTCGGCGTCCGTGGCCGACAAAATCATGCCCAACCACCCGACCCATGACGGCGCAGGCCTTCCGCGTGGCGCAAGGTGTTAGTGAACAAGAATCATCCCGAACCACCCCGACCGCGCAAGCACTCCGCGTGGCGCAAGGTGTTAGTGAACAAGAATTGAATTTCTGACAGTGAAATCCGTCAGAAAAATGGTAAAGTACGACTTTACCACAACTTGCAGGCATGGTGGCGTCGTATTGTAATTTGAATGCGCGAGAAAACATAATTCTGTTACGAGGAAACTAAAACACAAACCCTTTTTCTAGCATTCCTACCATACCAACCGCGGTGCGCTCGGATAGGTTACTTGAGAAATTCATATCCAGATGGCGCTCGCATCCTCGGCAGGTCAAATTGGGACTTTGCCTGCCTAATTCGTTTTGGACATGCGCGCCCGTCGGGGCAATAGCAAACAATAAATAAAATCATAAAAAAAGGTGCTAGGGCCTTCACTTTTTAATACACGACGACTTATATTGCCCCTGAAAAAACGTCTTCCCAGCAATGCATTTCTGTTTAAAAGTGAAGCCGAATTTAAGGGGATCGGTGTAAGCTTGATCTTTGTAAGCTGGCTCTCCCACGTTGTGTGTTGTAATAAAGCCTACTCAAAGAAAAATTCGATGTGAACGGGGCCCGATAACGCTATCGCGTTCCACTCTCAAAGGCGAAGCTTAAGCGTCCTCCAACTGATTAAGCAAGACAGTCAATCAGTTTAGACTGATAAAGTGTTGTTTCAAAACTTTACCTTCGTCAATTTCACGGTGAGAAATTGAATATTATATGAGAAAATGAAAATCAGTTATATTTTTTTATTTCGCTCCGAAGCGCTGATATGTCAGCGTGACGTCACTGATTTCAAAATATATTTTCGTATTGGGGCCGTTGTGGGCTCCGTAAATGTTTTTGAAACTTGCTGAATGCGATGTTTGGCTCTTTTAGAATACAATGTAGTCCACATTTGCTGATAATAAAATTAACTAGGCCCGAGCAGACGCCGTCAAAGTCGATGACGTCACGGCGAGCTGCGGCGGGAACTTCAAGGAGGTGTCGCCACCCGTCTGTCATTCTTGCGTCTTTTCTAGCTTACCAGGCCTCTGCTCACGGTAAGAGTGCGTTTTTCAGTATTGTAGAAGGGTAATTTAATAATACAGCTCCAGTTATTTTTTCTATGTAGTGTCCCTCTAAGGTGATTCATTCTGACTACATTATTTAGCACTAAGTTTGCACTATGGTAACGTTTCAGAAACACATATTTCAGTGTCCTTTAATGACCATAGCTAAATGTCACAGCAAAGCATGTTAGTGAATAACTGTAAGACACACAGAATGGAACTTTAAGTACACTAGGAATTGCTCGAAAACGGTTTTTCATTACGCTAAACGGAGCACCTTGCCTACTACAAAAACTGATAACCTATGTGGCGGAATAAGCATCAACTATGGATCCGTGCACTTGCGAAACATATTTAGCGGCTAGACTTAGCCTTACCGGGTCAGGTGTGCTTATTTCCGTAGGAAAATGATACGAAAATTGTACTATTCTTGTTTGTGTGCCTGCAGTACATGGACACTGCTAGGCAACGACAACCATTAGCTAAATTAGAATATGCAGCCACATGTACAAAGCCTTTCGCACGAAGCACATTTCATGATTAGCCAACCAGCATGTGCAGTCAAGTCACGGTAGCAATAAAGAACAGCCGGAAGTACTGGCCGATCGTAACACACTAAGTGCGCAAACGACTTTGGCGAGTTTAGACCCTGATTAGTTAAGTGTATAATGTAAGAGATGGGCCCCAACAGAGGTGCTGCCACTAAGCACACGGAATAAAGATGACCACCCAAACATTTGCGCTGTCGCTTGCCTCGAGACCACAGCTCGCGCGTCGCTGGGACTGCCCTACACTTAACGTTGCCAGGTTCACTACATTTAGCAAATAAGCCTCGTTAAAAGCGCAATTTGCTTGTCACAAGTATCATTCAGCGTACACACTACCAAAGCCAAATGAGCATTCCATTTTTCTCGACGCATTTGCATAAGTAATATTTTAATAAAGCAGTCCTCAGAATATCTCACTACGGTGTGCGTGCAAGTTCTTCCCCTTCATTCCCTGGGCAAGCATCGAGCGAAGTTCTCTAGCATGCCGTTCCAACACGTTTCGTGCTGTAACAGTGGCCCACGCCGGCGCCGAGGGCGGAAACGTGCGCGGAAGACACGCTCTGCCCCCTGTCGAAGAACTCCGGCCCGCGCGCTCCAGTCCCGGGGAGCCCGCTGGCGAAGCTAGGCCATCGATGACGTCAAACGCGCTCCTCGAGATCCCGCGTGGCGCGCGCGCCCGGCAGAAGTCGCTCCCGACCTCTCTCCAGCCCGCTCCGGTTTGCGCGCGTGCGGCTGACCGCGTGCGCTTGCGGGACGGGCGCATCAGCCGAAGCTGCAGCAGCGCGCGAAAAGGATCGACCTCGAGACTCCTGCTCTGGGTTAGGCCGGATGCGCTCTCCAGCATCTCTGCATCGCAACTTGCTGCTCTTCTAATAAAGCTGATGTTCAATCGCACCGAGAGCGAATACGAAATGGAACGGAGAATTGAGGTCACCTTACGCTATTTCTTTAATCGTGCACTACTAAGAGAACCTTATATGGTGCTAGTTATTCCCATGAATTGCGCCGCCTGTTCACAAGCGCTCGCGGTTCTTTTTGCTAGATTCCTTAAGGACGGAGATGAATGCACATAGCAGAGGAAGCCCGTGCCCTTGCGAGATATGTCGGGGCAAAGCATTCCCTCGAAGGCAAGGCGGTTTGCGGACTGGAGCGCGCCTTAGGGGCGGCCGCCGAGGGGCACGGTATTACGGTCGTAGGACACCCTACACAGCGTAGGCTGTCCTGCGGCAGCGTCCGTTCAGCGTGGTCGGTCTGTCGCTAGGGATGGGACCGGGCCCAGCTGCTGGCGGAGCGCGCTCATGGCGGGCCCCGGGGTCGGGTGCTCCGGCGGCACAGGGACCGAACAGCATCCTCCACGCGGGGGGCCGGAGTGCCGACGGGGGTCCGTCGGCCAGCGCTTGCTCCCTGGATAGCCGGCGGTGCGGCGGGGGGCCATCGTGTATAGATGGGCATCTATAGACGATGGTTGGGGCGGGGTCGGCCCGGACGTGGGGCCGTGCGAGGGCGCATCGATCGCGGATGGGGCGGGGGTGCGGCCATTAGGGAACGATGACTGATCCCCGGCCATCGATTCCCCAAGAGGGGGGGTCAGGAGGGACCAGGAGGGCCACTTACCGGCAGACACAGACACAGACAAGGCGTCCTCTCCTAGGGGGCCGCATTTACCTGAGTGCAGTCCCGACGGGGCCCGGGGAGGCGCATCACTGGCGCGCACAGTCCCTCGCCAAGCAGCAGCGCACCGGGCAAGCTCCTCGCCGCACTGGCAGCCTTGGCGTTCTGCTGCGCCCGCGCGCAGCGGCGTCTCGCGGAGCAGCGCACCGCCAGGGGGCTGCAGTCGCCCCCATCAGGCGCCTCCGGGATGCGCGCTCTCCCCTTTCCCCTCGCGCCCCGGCCAGCCTCCCGCGCTTCGCAGAGGCCGATGGCGACACGCCGCGCATGGCCGGCCACAGGTCCCCCCCGCCTCTCCCGAAACAAAAGAAATTAGGACGACTTTATGATACTTCCCCACCCCCCGCGCCCGCACAGTTTGCCACGCCGGCTGCTGCTACTTGCCACGCTTCGCATGAAGAAGCCGAAAGTGCTTCGTGTTGCGACCCTTGCGTACGGAGAAACGATCGGCCGCCTCAGACCGCGCGTTATGGTGTATCCCGCGGGCTCCGGCGACTTTTTCATCGCTCAATTCTTTGCCGATGTGTCCCAATTGTGTTATTAATGGACGGTGCTGCTCTGGGAACGAACGCGCCTTGCTGTTCGCCTCCAGGATGCGGAGCGCCGCCGTACTCCAGCTTCGACAGCTTTCAATCATTTCGACACTGCGTGCACGGCTGGCCAGCTCTTAAGCTGTTCCGAGTAAACCAGTGAACCGTTGCGCAAAGGCGGTCGATGTTGCAACTCGAGATATATCTCTTGTCCGCTGTCTTCGATACACGTCGGTTTTAAAGCGGACGCCCCAAGAGTAGTATTTGGTGGTGTCACGAGTGTAAAAAAAAAAAAATGAAACAAAGTGGCACTTACACACCTTCCACTCGAAGTCGAGCGGGACGCGCTGTTCTGATGCAACGTGAAAAGAGGTGAACAGCCGGCTGCTCAGGCCGCGTTTTTGTGTACTTCGGTAAGCGCCTCGGAGAAGAAATCGGGAAGACGAAGACCCTTAAGGAGTCAACCACTGCGCATAAAGGCGTAAGGCTGACGCAAAGACAGAAGGGTCGTCTGTTTCTCTTTACGCAGGCAACGTTTCAATTTTTCTTTCACTTCGCTGCAACCCACCGAGTTTGGAGAAGTGCACTTTTGGGGCGACATACTCTTACAATGACACGCGCAGTGCTCCGGAGAGACTATGATGTGCAGCAGAGACTGTAAATCGCGGAGTTCTTTTTTTTTTCCTTTTTTTATTTTATTGACGGAACCAGTAGAGGCGACACTCGTGGGATGATCGTGGTTTGAGTCGGTATGTACCAGGAATTGCGCTGACTCCGGCATTGGCCCATGCGGCGTTTTTCCACTGAATCCGGGACATGGTCTATGCACCTTACAAAATAGTTGCTTGTTGTTGTTGCTTTGTTGTTGCTTCTTTTCGTTTAGTGCGGAGTAAGTCGGCTGCAGAGCAAAGCTTGCCATGTCGCCCAAAACACAATAATGCCAACATGGTCACAGGCCGCTATCTCACAGATAAACGGCAGCGTGCCTGCTTTTTGTGTGCTGATTCGGGGCATCTTTCAAAAAATCGTCACACGATGACGTTACAGTAGTGGTCCTTAAAATGCCAGTAATGGCCACGAGTCGTCCGGTGTCGAGGCAAAGCATTCCTGAATCTGCAACCAGTAAACTCCGGTTGAAGTATCTTGAATCTTATATAAAGAGTTCAGAATACCACCAAAAAGTACTTAAGTTACTGTACTAAATACTGCTTTACCAATGTATTTGTGAAATTGTGAGATACTCACAAAAGTATTTAAATTTTAAAATGCAGTATCTTGAGTAGAGTATTTCAAACACGTACAAGTGTGCGTTCAGGGGGTGATAGCTGTCTGCGCCGCGTTTTCCTTTCGCGCGGAGAGGCAGCGGAACAGAAAAAAAAAAAAAAAGTTGTGCGCTTCCTCCCATCTCTCACCGTGAATTCTGGCTTTCCGTGTCGGTCTTTGCGTAGCAATGATTATACAGGATGTGTCTTTTTATGTCGAGCTCTAAAAAAAAAAAAGAAAAAAAAAAAGAAAGACAGAGGCATACAAGGTTTCCACGAATTGCGTCACTACAAATGCATTCTAGGCCCAGGCGGGCATCACTTGCAAGAAAAACCACAACAATTCACTAATTAAGCTAATTACGTCAATTAACTTCCTAATTAGGAACTTTATGGCAGATGTTTCCAATGGAAAGTGAATCGTCATAAAACTGTAGTTCCACCTTTCTACATGTCAAAGTGCTCATGTAGATAGCTGGAGTCGTTCAATTTATGAGATTACGCACGCAGCGCAGCGAAGCGCGGCTCGATCTGCAACTCGCCTGTGACGTAGAAAGGCGGCGTAAAATGAGGCTTCGCCACACCGCGCGATAAACCAGTCTGTCTCGCCCATGCTGCTGAAATGACAATGGGGAGCGGCGCAAAGCACCGATAGGAATCAGCTCATGGGAAGAAGGAAGTGCGACGGCAGCTTCATTTTACGCCACGCTTTTACGCCACACAGGGGTTGAACGGAGAGACGCGCTTCACTGTGCCGCGTGCGTAATCCGGTAAATTTAATGAATAACCTGACGCCAGTTATTTCGGTCTACATGGCCCTTATGAAATGTAAAATTCCGTAACTAGGCTTTTCTAACGGTTCGCTTCTACTTTCCATTATAAGTATGCGCCACAAAGTTTGTATCTAAGAACTTAATTAATGTAATTAGTCTAATTAATGAATGTAGTTAGTAGTAGATTTTCATGGCGCAAGAGGTAATTAATGAATTAATTGCTTTGGTTATCCTTGAAAATGGTGTCCGCCTGAGCACATAATTCATTTGTAGTGACGTAATTTGAGTAAACTTTGTAGGCCTTTTTTTTTGTGGGAAAATTTTTTTCTTACTTTGATTCATGCCATCGCATTTCTGTTAGGTGCATGGAATATAATATAAAACATGTAATGTGAAGCATTTGGTTGAAGCGCTTATTTTGTCTTTATTTTTACAAAAGAATGAAGGTGGCAATTAGCAACTGAAACGACGAATAGTTCAAACAGGCTAGCACAATTGTATTCCAACTTATCTTTTAATTTGCTTTACGTATATGCCTTTGCGGAAAATCTGATCGCTGACTCTCATAGTCTAATAAACTGGTGCAATGGCAAGCCGTGTCACATACAGAAACTGTTCTGAGGGCTCGACACGGTGCTCACCACACGAAGCGCATCGGTTACAGCGATGATGCTAAGCTTAGACCGACAGTGAAACCGACATCCCGGGCAAGCGCTATCTTCCTTTAGAGCATCATTTGTCCGCAAAATGTCCGCGTGTTTTCAGGCTGCCGAGAAATATGTAAATTTTTTAAAGCTTACATCCTGAACGGGCGCTTGCCGCCTTCAGCAGTCCGCAACCAAACAAGTTACGCGTATGTGAGGCGAAACAAGGCCGCAGTCGGATACAACGTCTAGTCTTCTGGGATGAACGTATGGACGTCAATGCCCTTTTGCCCCACTGAATCACTCCGAGGAGGTGCATCCCGTTCGCTTGTTTTGGAAATACAGCGGATGGACCATCAGAACAAACAGCCAAGTACATTTGACAGGATCGACGTTTGGGTTCGCCGTGAATTGCGAAGCTAATAAAGCATGTAGTTCTCGCTGTTTTGTGATCTTGGCGATACTCAATTTCCATTACAGCGCCGCCATCGGAGCGTTTAGTATGTTAGTCTGCTTGAAATTGCGTTTTCCTCGCCGACCGCAGAGGCATGTGGCGTTGATTTTTGGCAGCGGATGTGATGAGATAAAACCTCTTTGCTGGGTTTGCTTGGGTGCGATGCAGTTAGCGCATGATTCGCGCACACTCTACATGGAAATCGAGTGTGGAATTCATGGAACGACATGAAACTCGACAGAAAGGAAAAAAAAAATAATGTGCTGAAGTTTGACGGCTTCCTCAATTAAAAATGTAGTATAAATATTGCATATTAATATATCCAAAGGTTCAAATGAGGCAGCGACGGGGAGTACTGCCGTCTTCAACTAAAAGCATTTTTTATTTCTTTGGACTCTCCATGGACTCTTGCTTTGATTTCTCTTGATCGATCCCCACTCCACCATAACCATATACCCTTAGTTTTGCTACTTGTGTGTACTAAATGCGACGTGACCCAACTCGGTCTCTTTCGGTAGCTGCTCACCCTTTATTCCTCACAAAGAGTAAGCTGAGATCAGCGAGTCCAGCTCAGCAGTCGTTTGACCCGGCCACGGCGTCGGTAGTAGTGTTACTGACAACGCCAACAGGACGCCGTCAAAAAGCGTGGGCAGTGGCTGCAGCGGCAAGGCAATCGTGTTTATAAGTTTCCCTTACACGTTCACAAAAGCGCTACTTTCACTGGTAGCAGCTTATGGTGTCAGTGGGCGAGAGAAATGGAAAAGCGGTTACTTTAAATTTTCGGAGTTTGCGTTAATGAAGAACTCTCATGGAAGCCGTTTCGCCAGTAAGTCCTTTGACTGCACAGGGTTGATGTGGAGTTATGTGGAGCGTCGAAAATGGTTGCCGATTGCGTCCTCACTTTGCTGCAGGTTCTTCCAGGCGCGGACGGATGCTCCAAGGGAACTTCGTCTGCTGGTTCGCACAAAGTCACTAGCTTCCTGGAGTTCTCCGAGTGCCTCCAACAACCAACTGCTTAATCTGGACCCTTCGCTACCGGCTACAAGCGCCACCTAACTTCTGCGAAGCGACATTGCTGTATCGCTTATGGCTGGGAGTGGCGTTTACGAACGCTTATTCTTACCGTATGTGAATGGCTGATATAGTCCGACGTGCGACTCCTGTAGGTGCGAGGAAACCATCGGACACCTGTTGTGCAACTGTCCTCGCTACGACGTCCGGCGCTTCTATCAGACAACTTTAAACTGGTTGGACTCCAGGTAATTTTCTGAGTCTAAAATACTTGGACCGTGGCGACATTCGTCGCTTGCGCAAGAAAGCTGTTCGCGCACTGTCGCAGTTTTTGAAGAACGTCGGTCTGAATGACCGTTTGTTAACGTTGCGCGTCCTTTTGTGTGATCGGCAGGGCTCACTTTCTTTTTTTTCTCTCTTTCTATTCCCCCTTTTGTTTATCCCCAGTGTAAGATAGCAAACCGGACGCTCGCCTGGTTGACTCCCCGCCCTCTTCCCTATTCTTGCTGTATCTCTCTTTCGCCCTCTCTCTTTCTTTTGAGCTCTTAGTTTCGAGGCACATGACAGCGCTTCGCGCGCAAGAGCGTGAGCTATCTCATTGCCTTCAATTCCAACGTGAGACGGGACCAACTGAAATTTCACCTCGACTTGAATGCTTTTGAGGTCTTCAAGCAGTGCCAGAGATTGCCTAATAAACTTGTTAATAGACAGGTTATATAACGCCGACACTGAGTCCATGAGTATAACGACATCTTGTGCAGAATAGGTACTCAGTTTTCGCAGAGCGGCGATGATTGCACCACTTTCAATTGTAGACAAAACTAAGCGATGACATAACAAGACATGACACATCATGGAAAGGTATGCAAATGCAGCTGCGCAGCTATCTGTGTATTTGCGCACGCCGACTCGTCTGTAGACTTGCGTGTGGTTTGGATACGCTGTATTCAAGTGGCAGGACCATCACACGAAACTTCACTTTGGCACTTAATTGCAATGGTACGTTTTGCTTTTAGTTGGGATACTCTGACGCTACAGGTAACATCCTAGCCTAGACCAGACTAACTTTCGTTTTCAAGCAAGAACTTTCGTAACCTTTTTTTTTTCTCCGTTGCGCTCGGAAATGCAAAAATCATCATTTGAAGCGAAATTATTTACAGTCAAATTAGGGTGTCAGGATTCTCTTATAAGATATAGCACACACAACAAATACGAGAACTGAAAAAGCTTTTTGAAGGGAAATGGTCAAGCTAGAGCAGTGGTCCGGCTGTGTGATCTTCACTTTATCGTTCTTACGTAATGTCCTCTAAGGTAAACCGTAGCACGTATAGTCTTTTCTACGGATAAATAATAAGGTAGGAATAAGTGGGTTGACGTTAAACAATAAGTGTCTCTGTCACCACCCGCTTCGTAGCCCATCCAATAAGAACGCGAGAGTGACATCATGCGACATGTTTTCGTGACACCGTGACAAAAGCGACCTCACAGGCCGTCATGACGTAATATTTGCTCCGCGTCCCCATCTACATCCCGACTCCGAGCCGCGCTCCTTCGCCACTTCAAGCTCCTATGCCCGATAATGGTCTACCTCTGTAAATGTTTCCTAATCGCTTTAGCAAAACTTCAAAACCACCATGAGGATCTAGAGGGGCTACTTATCATTGTGTGCAATTTCATACGCTATCTCATACTGATTGTTCATAATTTTGCAAGCACTCCGGAGCTCTGAACGGCCACCTTTGCAATTTCTCAGTCTTTAACTACTTCTTGTGGCTTTCAAAATTTAATTAGGCAACTTTTATGAACGCTGCCAGTAGTTACACATACTTGTCTTAAACTCCAGTCATTCTCACTTCGATATCTTGCTTGGTCCTCCTGTAGTAACTGTTCAAACATTGCACATCCTGCTAAACCTGACATTTGTCGCATCGCGCACCGGGCGGACAAAACACCCTGGAATACAGCCTTAGTAGTCACAGCTGTAAAGTGGATGACAAGTAAACGTTACAGAGTAATGAAAGCGAACAGAGGACATATAAATGAAGTACATTCACACGGACGATATGCTAAGTGCATGTTGCAATTACAAGAGAACAGGGCTTGTATGTTTATATAGGCACAAAAAAAAAAGCGTTACGCTAGAACTTTAACGGAAGAGCAGGTGCCAGTACAGTCGTGATGTCGGACATATTATTGTCGAAGTCGGCTGGCCAATGGAAAGCAGCAGTTGCGAACTAAAGGTTGCGTGAATTCGGCCCCAAAACAACTTCTACGCCCATGTTGAGCAAATAATATTATATCTCAGTGTGTTTGTATTACCTCCTGAAACGTGACCTGATTTAGGTATGGAAGCAGCTCTAGTTTCTCCGAGTGTGCGCATTGGCTCGGCCACTCGGGAATATTACTCCAGTTCCTACGAATCAGGCACTACCATGGAAACGACATAAATGGTGCCTCAATTAAAATGTATCACACCGCGCCTTTCCGGGAGAGTTGGTTCCGATCTTCGCAGTTATCTACGTAATAAGTTTTCTTACATCAGAACTCAAACACATTCATAGTTGATGTTATCTCAAATTATGTAAACTCTTTAAGCGACGTTCGTGAATTACTTGAAGTAAGTGAGTTTTTTTTTTCTTCTTTTTAGGTGACGCACTATTTTTGGTGACGAATGTCGGGAACATGACAATGCAGGTGATAACGTGGTGAAGCCGCGGTTGAGGAGTCGCACAGTTTTGCAAGCACGCTGTGCAACAAATCTCTTTCTTCAGAAGAAAATAAGGGCAGTCGTGTTGACGGAGATGATAGCGTTTTGTTTCGCAAATGCGAAATTACTTCGTCGGAAATATTGATAGCAGAATTTGCAATGATCATTTTTCAGATTAAATAACACAGCGTTAAAGAAGCTTCAGTATTCTGTGCTGCCCTGATCTTGCACGTACGCAATATCGCTCCGCTTCCGCCTATTCAAAACTACCGTTTTATTTTGTATTCTGGATATTCCTGAGGTTAAAGCAACCGATAAGTAAAACGTCACCAGAATATAAATAAAATATCTCAGAACTCATCGGAAACGATTTACATACTACGTCTAGAGAAATCGTTAAAGAATGGATTGAATGTCCATCATTAACTTCGCATCACAAGATCGATGGCCGAAATGTTGATGAAGCGCATCAAGTGCTCATTAAAAAATCCGCGGAAACCTAAGCACTTCTTATGAGTTGTGAATGCGAAAGGATTAATGTTCAATTGAACGCCGCTGAGCGGTCATTCGAGTCATGAACTCCTCGTGGGCAAGCGAGCGTGTTGAGACGCTTGGCACACGCCTCCTGATAGCACAAGGCCGGTGAACTTCGATCCGTGACGTCATGCTAGCTTGCCCGACTGCCATAGAATCTCATGGCATGCTGCCGAGTAAGCCGCAGTGTTTTTGACGTCACCGCTTTAGTCACGCCGGGCTTGGCAATGGAAATTTCGGTCCAAGTAGCGTGACGTCATAAAGGAGAGTGCACAGGCCTGCTATCTAGGAGGCGCTGGTTTAGCCCAGCGGGTAAGGCACTCGGCTTCTGAGCGTGGGGTCGTAGGTTAGAAACTCACTACCGCCAAAGTTTTTCCTTTCGACTTTGTTCTGTTTTATTTTATGCATTAATTTATTTATAGCGATCACCTAGGCGAAGTTAGAAAGCAGGGGAGATCTTGCGCGGACAAGGAACGCGCGGATAACGCAGGCTTCCGAGCGTGATAACCAGGGTAACGTGGCGTCGCGGCGATGTCCTCTCTCTCACGCAACACCTGGCGCTCCAGCACCACAGCAGGAGCCCCCTTTCGCCTGCTCTGCTCCGCCGAGGCGCGCACGCGACATGGCGTCGTAGCCAATGGGAATGTAGGTGCCGTTTCGCTGCTGCACACGCCGGCTTTCTCGATCAATGAGCCATTTGATGCTTTCGCATGAAAAAGTTCACGAGGAATGCTGTGAAGAATCATCAGGATCAAACGAAATTGTACAACATAATTAAACAGAAACTCCATATGTATCTTTAAACGAAACTGCAATCCTTTCAGTCGCATCGCATCTAACCTGCGCTCCTCGATTCCAAAATCATTCGCAGGTGATCTCACAACCATCGACCTATCCTATCGACTCGGAAAAGTACCTCTGAATGAAGTGAAGACTTGACACCCGGGAACGAGATAAGCAGGGGTCAGCGTCATGGTCAATTTCTGGACACCGTCGGCGCTGCACATGAGCGAGTGACATCTAGCCAAGAACCTTACGACCACGTTAAGGGGTGATTGGGGACGTTCGCAGACGCATAAAAGACGTGTCCGAGAGCCTTGCATGAAGTCAGCCATGAAAAATTACCCATAAATATTTTTTACGTAGAAGTGCCGGAATAATTCTAGAAAGGTGCGAAAGCTATAACTAAGTGTGCGTAGGCCAACACACACACACGTATATATATATATATATATATATATATATATATATATATATATATATATATATATATATATATATATATACGCACGCACACAGGAGAGCACGCGTTGCGCCAAAAGAGCTAATTTCGCCGGGACAAATAACAGCAATAACGGCCAGCAGCGTTTAGGCGAGAATCATAGACGGCTTTCGCCACAGCAAGCAACAATGTAAATTGTTGTAGTAAGGCAAACGTCCACTGGGCCCTTCGAACTGACTGGATAAAGCTGCGTCACGAGTAGCGCCGAGGAAGAAGTGGGAACCCTGCGATAGGCAGGCGCTTTCGGCGCGGCCCCCAAGCGCAGCGTACGAGTCTGCGGCGATGGCACCCGCTGATCAGCCGTGTCTTGAACACTTCTTTCGCCTCGCTATGGTCGATGGGTGCGCCGACAGTGCGGCGCGGAGCAGCCCGGTCACGGACGGTGCCCGCCGAGCGCAGTTCTTGAAAGACAGCTGTTCACGAAATGGTGCCCCCGGTGTAGAAACTCCTCGGCGCGGAACCGCGCGACGATGCGTTCATTGCAGTTCGCTCAGCGCGGAGGCCTGTTGAGGCAAGCCACCGTTGCACTAGTGTCCGCACGTATACGATCTTTGCGCGTTACTCTGTTTTCTTTTTCCCCCGCTCAATTCTCGCGAGAAAGCCCACTCGTGAATGGGATAGATTTATAACGGCTGCGCGCAGGCCAATGCAGGCCACGGTGCAACGCTCTTCGCGACAACTCTTTCAAAAAACGTCGAAAGTTGCTCCCGCTCTCTTTCTCTCAATATATAGTGTTTTTTTTTTCTCGGACAGGGAAACTCTCACTTCGAGTTATTGATTTTCTTCCACACACACGAAGAGAAACGTTCCTTCGCCTGATAAATCGGTTTTGAAACGCAGTTTCCTTTATCTTTCTCGCAGTTAATGGCTTAGACCTGAAGATCACTTTGTATTTTATTTCCCGAGGGATTTAATGTTTGCCTCTTTCTCGGGGAAAGTGTGATCGTTTGCAGGCTCACGCTACGAATCCAAGAAGCTCGAGCACGCTCTCTCACGTCCACGCTCCGTGGATCGGGGCTGACGAATTCTTTGCGGAAGGCAGGGAGGGATACTGGGGTGGGGCGCGGTGAAAGTGTAGCCATGACAGTCGGCCATGTTTTTTTTTTTGTGTGTGTGTTTTCGCCCAAATCTAACCCTCGAATTCTGAGCACGTGGAATAATAACGTGTTTTACTTGCTTTTCAATGGCAAGAGGTTTCTTAATGGGGCCTTTGAAGAATAAAAATGACTTTGAAAACGAACTACACAAAGAGAAATGAGACTGTTCAGCGAAATTTTCAGCCTAGCGACCAAGTTCATACGACCGAGTAAATAACCTGCGAAAGTAAACAAGTGCAAATGCCACATTCTGGCAAGCGCCTCCATAATGTGGCAATGTTGAAAACAAAAACACCCTGAAAAAAAGAAGGCAATGCTCAACACTTCCTGCAACAGTTTCTTTTTCTTTTCCGCGTAGCTATTGTTTTTTTTTTTAATTTTATGTGAACCGGTAGGGCGCCAGGGAGAACGTAGTTTTGACAAGTTTCGGACGTCACCTGAAGGCGCCGCGGCACTAGGAAGACGAAGCGTTGCACTGAAATATACGCCATCAGTAAAAAGAAAACAAACCAACTAACCAGATATGCTCTCTGACGCACTCATAATAACGCAGTGGAAATGTATAACCGAGTGGTGGTTGCAGCGCTCGCGTTTCCTTGCTGCTGTCGTTATCGTAAAGAAACCTTAAAATCACATATTAAATAACGTATGAAAAGAAAGACCCTGAAGGCAGGAGACCACAGTAAATTATGGAAAAAAGGAACATGAACTGTCATCTTTGCAAACTTTACAGAAAGTTTTCTTATCGGCCATGACCAGTGTGACGAGTGTTTTTTTTTTTTCTTTTTTTTTCAAGCTACTAGTACAAACCCAATTTTATGGAACATATGGAACATACGAATTGAAATGATCACACAGCCATTAGCCTTTGAACTCTGGCTACAATCTGGTACATAATTACAGACCTAATAAATGTTCCGCGAAACAACTGAATAAAGTTAAGGTACAAGACCCCCTACACCAATTCAGCACGCAAATTTCGCATCAACATATACCGTAGCTTTGAAACCTACAACGCATAAGCAAAGGTGCTCTACACTACAGCGCATATACCGCGTTGTGATGTGGCGATGTGTGGTCTCCACATGCCATTTTCTTTCTTCCTTTTTCTGCTTGTTTTTCTGCACTTTTCTAGTGGTGCGCCAAAGTGTCATTGCTCCGTCGACTCATTCGCGCGAGGCCCCTTTCTTTCATGTCCCACCCGCTTGTCGTCCCAAAACTCCCTCGTCCTCAGTGTCCCGTGTTTCAATCCCTCGCAATCTTTTGTCGAGGTTGTGCCACGATACCTTCTGTTGCGTCTCTGAAGACGAGAGCCCGAACGGCGGAATAAAGCCCGCCTCCGTGAGCGTATAGGAGAAAAAGGAGACTGAGAGGGCGCAGCATACCTACGCATGACTGGCCGAGCATCGCGGGCGCTGCGCCGAGCTCGTCCCGTTATGGCGTAGCATCCAGGGAATTCGCGCCGGAGAAGGGAAGGTGAGAACCGCAGAGACAAAGGAGCAGCGCAGCTTCGGCGAAAGGTTCCTCAGCGCCCCTTTCAGGATAACACGGGCTCTATTCGCTACGCTTTCCTTCTTCGCAAAATCCACGGCCTGCGACTCCCCTTCGCTCTTCCCTAACTGCGCTTTTCCCCCGCCGACATTCACCCGTGCACGCGCTTCGCCTGCGGACCACGGGAGAGATCCTCGCCGGGAGAGAAGGGTAATCAGG